>NC_072772.1:14746056-15046056 GCF_022539595.1 Amphiprion ocellaris
CCACAACAGCAGCTTCACTTAAGTTTGGTTGTGTTTTGTGTTTGTGGCTGCATGAGGTGGATCTACGCAGATCTGAGTTTTGGTTTTCTGGCTCAGCAAAGAACGTGGCAGGCTTCCAATGCAATGTGGCCAGGGTTGATAACTGTAACATGGCCCAGGTTACGCTCTGGCCGCACGGTCAGGCTGCGAGATTTGGTGGGATTACCAGGGAGAAAATGTTGCCGTGGGGACACTGGAAGGAGAGCAGGGCAGGCCCTGTAAAACATGCAGCAGGAGTTTCATATAGATTAGACATACATGACCACTGTCAGCAGTGCCAAAGCATTTATGGACATTTTGAAAGAGGATTAGAAAGTGAATCCCTTTGCTCAGTTTCTGGTGAAGGATTTCTCAGGGAAATTACTTTTCATTCATTTTCTGCTGCACATTACAATGTTGTTCGGGGAACATGAAACTTGTAAACAGGCTTATAAATGGCTTAGACTGTGCTGGTGTTTATTCCATGGTTTTTCAATTCTAGATATAGAGGATTTTATTGCTGTGATAATCTGTAATTATCTGCCTGACACTCACTTGCAATGTGAAACTCTAAAAGTACACTTAAAAAAATGTGTCATGGTCTGAGCTGCATAAATAAGTGATGCTCAGTGGTTCCATCTGCACTTCAGCATCAAGGTGTGAATGTGTGTGTTAATGCATTTTTCTGAAGCTCGACATACATACATATGCAACTCATACATGTACACTTAAAGCAAGTGCAATGTTTCCTGACACCTCAGAAATCACCCCATTTAGACTGAAGTGTCCTATAAATTCATATCTATACTTTTCCTTATAACTAACTGTAAATGGACTTTTTTCACTCAACTATTGGTCAGAATGCCATGTTCTGTCCTTTCTTTTACTTGCACATGGTTGTGCTGTAGGAAAGTCACACAACTGCAGTGAATTTTTGTTCCATGTGTCCAGGTTTTCATGCTAATTTTGCTGTTATTAGATATTTTTCCTCAATAATGTCATTATAAGATGATTTTTTTAAATTCCCCTTGAGAGCATGGTAACAACTGGCCTGCAATTAATCCATAGCAGTCAGAAACATGCTCATAGAACAATGAGTTTACACAGCTGTGTACACACCGAGGATCAGCAGATCAGAAGACATCTTTCTCTTACCAGATGGCAATAATTGGTAGTTTTCAGGTTTGTCTAACATTAGCATGAGCAAAAAATATATGCAGCAGAACAGCTCATAAACAGCTTATATAAGTGAAATATTTAAATTCCTTTTAAGACGTTGAACTCACCCCTACTTTCTCTCACAAATAACTCATCTACAGGGTGATCTCATTTTAAGGGTTGTCGTCACGTCTTTTCAGTGTCATTAGCCCAAAACATAACATCTCACTGAGTTTCTGGATCTGCTGTCTGTCCAGGATGACTGTGTCTACATCAATAAGGAACATAAAAAACAGAAAAGATTATGTGTACAGATTGTGGCAAGACACAACCGACCAATTGAAGATTCCATAATTAAACAAAAGCTGATGCAAGAACTTACATGTCATACAGAAATAATCTTCATCAGTCTGGGAATCTGGAATGACTACTGCTTTTGTACTACTTTATATTATTCACAGCAACAGTAGTAGTAGCTGTAGTAAGTAATGAATGATTTTTAAAATTTGTTTTGATTGCTGTTTCTACCAATGCCATTTTAAACTAACCTTCCTTTTATGAAAGAATCTCCTTTTAAACAATATACTGTTCTAAGGCTTTTACTAGTCTCACCTTGAACTCTGCTTGAAAGAAATCAAATTATATCTGTACCAACTTTGTATACAGACTTTGCCTGTTAGCTTATTTCTTTAACACTTGAATCTGAGGTCACACTCACTCAAGGATGTGAAAAGATCTCTTCAGTTTAAATCCATTTTCAAACAGCTGCAATGACTTTGGTATTTTGAAACTGTTGCGAGGAAAAGGAAATGCTTGAAAGTATGACAAATCCCTGTAAACAGTGCTTCATTTGTAAATCAGGAGGTCCTAGAACACAGAGTGGATGTTGGTCTAGCAGGTCAGAGGAAAGTCAAGGAAAGCACAAAACGGTCAACAGAGGCTGCAGCACATTGGACAACCCCCATGTGCTGGATGTTAAAACTAAACAAAACTGTCATCACAAACAAAGCATTATTTATTTACATTTAATAATCAGAGCATTCACAGAAAACACTCAAAAATCAGCAGAGGGAGGTAACAGAGGAAACAGCTGTTTACAGCTCTCTCTGTGTCCCTTCACTTCCCTGTTGTTTCCGTCTGTCTGTGGATTGCTACAGTGGAGGAAAAATGGTATGAATGCTGAAAGCTGTATTTACAACCACGGATAGCAAGCAGGCTAAGAAACTGAATTAATTGATGTGTTTTGTGTGTCTGTCTATCAATCTCTTCTACTTCTTTTCAGTAAGTGCTCCATATATTCCAGGCGTCACTGTGTGACCTTAATGACTGACCTCTGTGTCTCTCTCCTTTTTTTTATTATCAGATCTTAAAAGCATCCAGTATCGTAAACAAGTATTTTACAAGTAACTTTAAAAGGCAATGAAAGGCTGAAGGAAGAGATAACAATACATTCATTTACTGATTTTGATAGTAAAATCTCAAATTCAAAGTCCTAAATACTGTTGTGGCAGGAGCTGGCACAACTATGTATAGTGATGCTTTATGGGAAATGAAATAGTTATATGATCAAAGCAGGATACCTTTATTGTGTCAGACACAAAATCAACAGTGTTTTATCTGAAGTTAACAGTCAACATGTGGAAACATAAAGAATATTTAAGAGTAGGGAAACAGAAACTCCTCAGATAAGTTTAGAGAAATATCATGGAGATTTAAGAGGAATTATACAAATTAATGATAAACACAAAATCAAACAAGGTCAAAAAGCCCCCAAAAATTAGTGAAACTGTCTAACCTGGAACATAACAGCCACACGATGCTTTCTATATCCATGTGTGCAGGCCAGTAAGCAGATAGCGGATGTTCATATACATATAATATAGATATCATACTACAATAGAGCCTGTTAGTGCAGATGGTCACATTCTCCCTCATATCAAACACAGATCCAACACAAGGCATTTTTACAGGATATAACAACTACTTGCAGACTGCGCTGCATGCAGATGGCCCATGGAGACTGCAGATGTGGGTGGAGGATGAAATTTATGTTAAGTGTACACTTCCGGAAAATGTGAATTGGCCTCAAGACTTCTCTTTCCGGCCTGTATCCCACTATTATTCAGCATGCTTTATTTAAACACAGCTGTGTTCTTTTCCTAATTTTTACCAGATACTTTAAGTTGTCTCAGCTTAGTCACTCCTTAACCAAAGTCATGGCAGATCCAAAAGCACTTGTGGATCCTTGCAGGGGATGAGGACAAACAACCTGTCTTATAGAAATTGTTTGCTATCAGCGACCACACTCAAACTACAACATAGTCAGATAAACACAGATTCACTTTTCAGAACCAGTAAGTATTGTACACTGAATTCATTAGGACAGAAACTTTACAAATTAGCATTAATTTTCTGCTCATTTTAAGACATCATGGACAGTATGCTGAGGGACTGACCAGGAAAAGTGGAAAATACTGATAGGAGTCCTTTAGTATCTGTTCACAAATTTATTTCACACTGCTGCGTTTCCAATTCGATTAAGCCGCGCAGCTGTAATACAGCTTTATTACAGACATCATCATCGGATTTTGTGTTATTTGACAGTAAGTACAGCAGAACACGTTAGCAAGACCAAAACAAATTACCAGCAAAACCAATTACCCAAGCCTTGTTTTCCTTATTTTTTATGATTTGGTTGTTTGCTTATTATTGAGCATTATGCTGTATTATCATGCTACACTGTCTTCCTTTGCTTCATTACAGATTTCATCGACAAAATGAGAAACATCATTAGGCTACATGCAAATGTGGAGACAGAAGCTGTCTGCGTTTGCCAGATGCTAGCCAAGACAGGTCAGTTTATAATATGTATGCATCGTAAAACAAAAAACGTGTCATACTGAACATGCTTTAACGTATATCTCATGCACATCCTGGACAGCACGTCTTTGCGTGCAACGTTAGCTTCGGATGCAGCAGCAGCAGCACATATAGACACAATAAGCAATACAAACAGTACATGTTGACACCTCAGACAGAGGAGCGTTCATTATGCACACACGCAAACCGTCAATGACGGGATGCAAGAGGGATGCAAAGGCAACATGGGCCGTGGGTCCCCACTGTAATCTCACTCAGAATGGCAGCAGTGACAGAATGAGTTTTCTCCCCATTGAATAGCAAGACGGCTCTTTGTGTCTTTTTGATTTTATCTCTTTTCAGATGATGTGTGGGGAAGGAAGGATCCCCTTTGTGTCAAGCCACAAGACTTAAAAGCAAAGTTGGATCTGGATGCATTTGGGTTGTGTGTGTGTCTGTGTGTGAGACACAGTGAGAGAAATGAGTACACAATGCACAAACTGCCTGGATCCATGTTTTTCTATGATACCCAGCACAAACAATGTTTTCTTGAGAAAAATAGCGTCATTGCAGTGAAGTTTGTTGACAGTTTGTTGAAAATATTGAAAACTGAACAAGAAAATGACAAGATTATTTCCCCCTTACTGAGTTTGTTCTGTAGTGCATACTCCTTTGCCTGTACATAAACAGCCACTGATGCTTTCAAACATTGCCTGAAAAAGGCTGCAGAATCTACTATTTATTATTTAGCTCCATGAAACTGGGAGAATGGAAGAGAGTATAAACTCATTATACCTCAAAGGGCAAATTTTTTGCCCTCATTTAATTTCATTGTTTTAATCTCTTCAGGGACAGATGCTAGATTAAGGAGAGGGGAAGATCAAAGGACTGTGTTTCAAACCACTACTCATTTACCTACAGTAGCATCCTACTTAAATGGAGTGCACTTCCTCCTTCAGTTTAATTCCTTTCTCATTTAAATTTGCTTCCTTTGATGAGCAATAAAATGACCAATTCAGCCATGATTCACCAAAAGTTACTGCAGCAATATCTAGGGAATTACTGAATTACCCTGTCTTGTATATTCTCTGCACCTGTCAAAGCAGTTTTGTGTGTGCATGTGAGTAAGGTTATTTGGGTGAAAACTAATCAGTCTGCTTGTTACAGTGGAAGGACATTATTTCAAAATTGACAATTTTGACCATTTTAGTGCAGAACTTTCCAAATTTTTCATTTTAATTTCATTTATATCCTCAAATGTCAACCTCATGGTGGTGCTTGTGGAAAAGTCAGGGGATCACCAAGGTCAGCAGGATTCATCCTCTGAGAAATATAAGTGTCTGCACAAAATTTGGTGCTGATCTAATACCCATCTAATAGTAGTTGAGGACATTTTATTCTGGACCACAATGGTGGATTGAACCACAGACATCCTATTCCACACTAATGGCACTAGGGAATAATGCTTCATTCAGGTTTAATTACACCTCTTGCTATAGAAAAGATTGCTATAGAAAAATAGCAAAGCTTTACTAAGAGAAAGGTAAAGGAGATGGATGTGTTAAAAACTTTAAGTCCATAATTTAGTCCATGCATTTTAATGGAAACAGGCTTCCATGCTAATATGTTTGTTAGCTTTCAGTCAGTCGAATAACTGAGCTACTAACATTTCCACCATCACATCATCTGCTGATAAAAACTAAAAAAAAAAAAAAAACACTACAGTGAAGCACATCAACACACCACCTTGTCCATAGAGTCTATGCTATTTAACCTGTTGGTAAACATGGATTGGATTTCCTAATTCCTTAAAATCAAAGTGATGGAAGTTTAATTAAAATTTAAATTTTTTTTTGCACAAGGATGCAGAAAAAAATAATTACTGCCTACTCCAGTTATCACATTAATGCTGTGTGTCATATGGACATTTGTAGCACAGAGATAATGTACAATTTGTAGAATATTTTAGGACACACGTCATTATGTGCAATTTTTATCACTTCAGTGTATTTGTTAATCAGCTGCAGCATGAATAGCAAAAAGAGAGATTTCTGTTGTCATGAAACATAAGCGATGTGATGTTTCATTGCAGACATTCTTAATTTTGCTGTCACAGCCGTTTATTATTTGCTATGATGTTGTCTTAATTGAAGCTGCTGTAACTAGGACATGTTTGAATGCCATAGTGTTTGAGTGTTTAGCAGAAATGTTGTCTTTCAAAGAAGATTTGTTGCAATTATTTCTTCCTTGATCAATGCATTATATATCCGATTACATACAGCATATGTGGAACTGCTTCTATGCAACTAAATATTTATTAGTGTTATGATATTTGAAAATAGAAGGGCACATTTGGCTGATAATAAAGGCATTGTTTTTACAACAAAATAATGGGGAACATCATTATCATGATATTATCACAGCATTTATGTAAATATCACATCACACATGTAGAAATATTATAACCTCGATATCCATATAGTTTTCTTCTGAAAACTTTAGAATAGCAATCACTCAGGTCCAATGAAGAAGTCCCAAGCGCACTTAGTGGGGTGTATTAACGTCAAAGACACAGCAGTGAATCTGAGAAGTTGCTAAATTTGCCAAGTTTCATGTAAATGAACTCCCAGGGGGATTCCTCTTGAGTGTGCATGTAGAACAGAGGATGATTATATTTAACAATGGAAAAAGTTCCTCTGTGTAAGCGAGTCGTCACATTCTCTGTGCGCTCGCCGTCTGCTATTGTTCTGTTCTCCCGCATTTGTTTTATACCTGTTATTGCCTGTCATCCACTCCATCACTGAACCAGGACTTCAGATGCCTGCAAGTCACTGTTTGTTCCTTCTTAGAGGCAAGGAACTGAGAGGAAGAGAGTTGTAGGAGTGCAATGGAGGTAATTGATACCAAGCTTTGCATGCCAGCGACTGTGGCTTTCAGGACATTATGGAAATGAAAATGCAAGTCTTTGTACACATTAACAAATACGCAACCAAAATAGCACCACAACAGGGCTGCTGCTGCTCTTAAACAAGACTTGTTTGTGTCTAGCAACTTGGGATGTGAGGATGTATGGTTGTTTCTTTGCAAACATAAGGGGTAACAGAAGGTGCAGATATTATTATTAAGTATAGTTTTCATTCTCACCAGGTTGTATTTTTTTATTCAGAAATCCTGAAAGTATTCACAGTAGAAAGCCTGACATCATTTCTCATGTCAGTAAAACTTGGGCACCATTTCTTTTCAACCCAAACAAGATTTTTACACAGAAATGTTGTCATAATTTTGAATACTATCCATAATTTTTACCTGCAGCAACTTAAAATGAATGCACAGGTAGAGTTTTTCTTCAACATGGATACATAGTGGCTCTTGTGATGATCGAGCCTTTAGTTTCTCCTTTCTTATCTGTAACAGTTAAAAGTTTTCTGAGCTAGCTGTCTCAAACTAATTTGAATACTTTTCCCCTTTTACTTACCCCTGTAATAAGCAGCACCAGGGATTACAATTTAAAATCCAACAATAATAGTTTGGTACAAAAGTAATAATGACTAATGCATGCTAACTAATTAGCATCATTTATAGACTTTTTCTCCTTTCACTGTCAACTGACAGAGATCCATTGGTTTGATCTGAAATACCAGCCTTGTCTCCTGAGAATTGTGATTCTACACAACTAAACTGCATAGGAAAACACATTATGTCCTCATTTGTGATGTATCCCAAATACATTTCTAATCAGCATGTTTTCCATTTTAATTTTTACTTGTGCTCCATTTTAGCAAACCCTTTATTAGAGCACAGAAAATAAAGAAAGGGTCCCATATAGTTCTTCTCTGCTCATTCATTAAACCCCTATAAACTCATCTCTGTGTATTATTTTTATTTTCAGTGAAAATAATCCCCACATACCATGAAATGGCTCATAAATGGTACGCTGCAATTTAAAGCTAGAAATGCTCGGCCATGGCTGCTGATTTCACTCATGACATCTCCTCTAGCAGAAATGGACATATTCGATTCCACAAGTTGAAAAAACATATTTAAAGCATAGTAATTTCTTAAACCTAGCAAAGCAGTGAGTGAAAATGAAACTTAAGTCTACAAATAATGGTTCCACACGGGATGCAAACCCTAGTTTCCTGCATGAAAGTCCAATTACAGACTTATGCCTTTATTGGTGTTTTTTTAAGACTGAAAGTGAGTCTTAAGATGTCATAGTGCCTTTTGATGAGAAACTATATTTCTGTTACTGAATTCCTAAATGACAATTTGCTCCAGAGCCTTTAAAGAAATCAAACACGCAACCTTAATCTCACCGTGTAATTACTGTACTTCTATAATTACTACTATTACTATTCTTACAGTATTAAAAATATTACTTAATGTTGTACTCCTCTTGTCTTCCGTCTTCTTGTGGAGTGACCTTTATTCACTCCACAGCAGATGACTCGGGACTGCTGAGGTGCTGCCATCTGGGATTCTCCTCAGGGTTCCATGAGTAACACAAAATCTCCGTAAAAGTTTATTCATTTGCAAATGCAAGCAATCTTCTGCTGAAAATTGCGACCCAAGATAATTGTGTGTTTAGTCAACTGAAATCAGCTCGCTGGGACACATGCAGCCCAGTCTCCCAAAACGAGAGACTGCGTCTCAACATAGGTGAGCCAAAAGACAGTTTGCCGGGTTAGTGTTCGGATTCTTATTCTTTTTCTTCTCGACTCCTGCCCACTTCACTCCCGCTTTGAAGCACCAGAGGAGCAGATGGCTTGGCATCACCCTGACAGCCCAGTGTCAGCCTGTCTCTTTGGTTTGTCATCCAATCCAAGACTTGCTGTTAGCCCTGAATAAACACTAAAAGTGGCACACCAAAATTAGGCATGAACAATCTGAGGGCACTATTAAACTAGAATATGAAAACCCACCAAGATATGCCTCAATCAGGAAACGGGTTCACACAGCAAGACTTCCCCTTGAGGGACAGAGACCATTAAAATGTGACGGAAAAAACAAACACATTTGCTTTGCACAGTTGGTGTGAAATTCCTTTATTTATTTTATATCAGCTCTAGGTGAGCTCAGGATGTGCAGAGTTCTCTCTGTGATAATTTCAATTTTCTTCATAGAGAAAGCTGACAGAAAAGCAGTGGGCTGCTGATAAGAGTGTAGGCACCGAGAGCAGAGGGACAACAGCGGCTGGTCTAGAGCTGTTTAATTTTTCTTTTGAATTGTAGACAATAAGATAACCTGCCCAAATTTATCTTGTGTCTCTGCAAAAAAAAATACCTTACCTGCAGTGGCACAAGAACCCTCCCACATAGCACCACACATCTGTTTGCTTTTGATTCTCCTAAAGAAATCCAAAATAATCTCAGACTGTTTTGCCTCTATGCCTTTCAGCCCTGACAGAAACTGCATGAGGCACTGACAGAGACACTTATGCTCTAACATATGCTGTGAACACAGACAGTAGCCATTATCTCACCCCTGTGCCTCCCAACAGGGTTGGCAGATTCTGACTTTGGTATGTTAACATGAATCAGGGTTCTAAGTCTCACATTTGTGAAGCCCTTTATTTGCACTTCCATTATTTAATTAAAGAAGCAAACTTTTTTTTTTTTTTAAAACAGTCTGCTGTTTGTTATGTAAAGAGAGCTAATGGCAAGCAAGTTCAAGTATAGTACTGAGGTGGACAGGTTGAAGATTAGATCACATGCACTGAAAAAGGGCTAAGATATTCAGGGACGTATTTTAGTCCAAAATCATAGCATGATTCATAGATACGAAGTAGCAATTTAAATTGTAGTCCATGTTCTATGACACAACCATGAGCAGTGGCATGAAAGGTTTGTTTAGTTGGGAACCTAACAGCAGCTTTCTAAATGACTTGAAGCTGCCTCCTGGCTTTATGTGGCATTGGAATTTAAATTTGAGTAAATAATGACACTAACTTTAATTCTGACTGTTTTTGTTTTTCAAAGGGAAAGTTGGTATTTGGTGTTCTCTTTTTAATCTCCTTTTCCTCGGAGGTTATTTTTTTTCATTACTGCTTGTTGGCTTGTCTGTCTGTCTGTCTGTCTGTAAGCAGGATTATACAAAAGAAATAAAAAACTACCAGGCTGAATTTCATGAAACTTGTCAGAGAGGTGGGGCACGGGCAAAGGAATAACCCATGAAATTTTGTTAAGGATCTGGCTTGGGTTGTGAAATCGCATTTCACAGAAGAGTGGACTGTTGGCCTTGGCAGATGTCTGTGCTCTCACAGTGTCCTTCTAGTTGTGTATGGAGGTTTAATCTGACAGGTGCTGGCTTGATGACAGAGCTATTGTAAGTATATTTGGGTGTCAGTTGCATGAATATGACAGATTTTTGTGGATTATATTTAATCCAGACATGTCAAGCTATACAAAAGGACCCCATCACTGAGTCTAGTAAAACTAACAGCAATTCATGTTAATTAACTCATATTAGTTATCAATTGAGACAAACTAATTACTAGAGCTATGACACAGTCTGTGTATTAGTAAAGTTGCTGTCTGAAGTGTCATGAAGCATGTAAAGACTTACAGGCTTTTTGTTTTTATTGTCATTCTACATATTGACATTAAACAATATAAGAAATGTGTCCATATGCTCTGTTTTGTCTCTTTTATCAAGAATTTACTTTGGGATTAATAAAGCTTGTGTTACATGTTACATTCATGTTTAATGTTACATTGCACATCAATGTGTCAGTTTTTAATCTGTATGTGTGTGTCAAAAGCAGCTGTCAATGGGATTTATAACAATAAGGGATGGATATTTTTAGCAACTTTTGACACATTTAAATTAGATTGCCAAGAGCACAGTGTCAAGCCACCAACCTGATAATGAATCGCAATGAATGAAAAATGTGACAAGGAAATGTGGTGGAAAACATTTTTGCTGTTCCATCTGGTCACCTTACGTGTTGTAATCATTGTCAATGTGGCTGACAAAGTGTATATTTCTATATCCTGTCTGTTTCTTATCCATTCCAGCCAGGTGGTGCACACCTTTCCCAAAACAGAGACCATGAGAAAAACAGCCAAATGATAAATAATAACCCAGCTTGCAATCTTTTACTAATAAGCTTCATTCTACCTCTCATTCTCTTGCTGGAACTTGTGCATCAACCTGTGAGTCAAAGATTACAGTACATCAATATTCCAGTGTTGAATACTTAATGACAAAACAGAGAGAAGGAATAGTTACTACAGCTCTTAGAGTCTAACACACAGGTTTGTACCAATCAGCCTGGGAAAACTGATGTTTTCCTGCCCCCCATCTATGCTATCACATGTGTCATTATGACAGAAGTGCCAGCTATTGTCCCCTGATAAGTAAGCCTTTGAAATGAACACTGCTATAGTTATTGAACCCCTCAATTGTAGACATCTTCTCTATACCTCCCACCAAAGTAAGACAGGGTGCACAGATATTGAGTGGATTCCATCAAGTACAATGCAGTCACTGAAACAAACGAGTATCCTCTTCCAAACATCAACAGAATCTTTGAGTGCATTTTTGGAGCCATCCTTTTCTCCACCACTGACTTAAACAGTGGATATTGGCAAGTACTCATGGATACTGACAGCAAAGCAAAACCTTCCTCACTATGGATTGTATCATTTTAATGTCATGCTTTTTGGACTTAAGACTGTGCCAGCCATCTTCTAAAGGTCAATTTATAGAGTCTTGGACTTCCTTCAGGGAGAAACCTGTTTTGTCTGTCTAGCTGGTATAATTGTTTATTTGTCATCTAGGCCTTCGAAAAAGGAATCACACAAGCTAAAGAAATATAAATTCTACCTGCAAGAAACTAGATTTCTTGGTCGCATTATCTCTGGTAAAGAAGTGATTCCAAAAATGTCGAGGCAATTTTTAAAGGAGTTCACAGGTTCTAGGGGCTTGCTGAATGGTATCATAAATTTGTACTAGAGTTCTCAAAAAATGGCTCAGCCCTTGAATGATTAAAATAAAGTGAAGACCTTTGACCATTTGAAGTCCAGTGTGATTCCTCCACCTATCTTCTGTCACCCAAATCCAGACTTCCCTTGTCTGTACTGATGCAAGTGACACAGGTTTTGGAGCTTTTTTCACCCAGACAATAGATAATGGAATCAAAGTGGTTCTGGCTTATACAATCTGAACATTAAACTGAGCTGAGAGGAACTACTCAGAAATAGTACAAGAGTGCCTCGTCATCATTTGGGCTCTGGAAAAATGGCAATGCTATGTCACAGAATACTCTGCCTTAAAACGGGTCATCTCGTCAGCAAAAACCACAGGTTGACTGATTCAATGGGTGCTAATGTTTGAAGAGTTTGACTTTATTGTGGAATACAGGAAAAGCTCCCAGTGTTTTGTTTTTTTTCAAGGATTCTCCACAACTTTGAATGCTGCCTGTACTCTAATAAAACAGAGATGTTTATATATCACTTGAAAAATTTGGGAAGAACGATATCACATATGAGGGTACATCACAAAGCTCTCATTTTACCCAGAAACAAGGGGTGCAAAACACATTTTGAGGTATAATTTCATACTATAAAGCCTTATATCACTGTCCACAAAAACTCAAATGTCTGTTGTAATTTTTGCAGGTGATATCCTTTGAAAATCAGTAAATGAGAAATGGTTAACACACTGGGTGAGGACTCCCCTTTGCTACTTAACCGTAAAGAAGTGGGATGCTGACTTCAAGCAGTGTATGGAGAGCATAAGAAGACAACCCATGCCTAGGACGCCCAAAATCAGCCACGACAGATGATCAAGTGGAGGCCATTTACTGCATGTCTGTCCAACACATAACGCCAACCATAGACTTCAGTGTTAGCTCAGTTCATGCTGTTTTGACCGGTTGAGGATGAAAAAGCTGTCTACAAGATGGGTACCCCAAATGTTGACACTGTTGACAATGTTGACAATGTAGAAGTTGAAGAGAATCAAAATTTCGAGGACACTTTTGGATGAGACATGGGTTCACCACTTCGATCCTGAATCAAAGCAAACAATGGAAACTCAATGATTCTCCACCTCCTAAAAAGTTCATCCAAATGGCATCTGTCGGCACGGTCATGGCTTTCAGGTTTTGAGATGGTAAGAGATTCCTAATGACAGACTTCTTGTCATGATTTTCATCCCTGCTTTTGGAGGCTCAAGATGTGACATTCTTCCACAAAATGATAGCAACGCTTGAACAACTGTGGACCAAGTGTGTTGATGGTAAATGTTGACAAAAATAATACAAGAAAATCTTTCTAAGGTGCTGTTTTATGGTGAGACTGAGAACTTTTTTAAAGTACCTTCATTAAGATCAAAAGTGACTCACAGAGCAGCTAACCAAGGGGAACAAAAAAGAGGAACGGGACTTTGTTATCCTGTAAGATAAAATATATGTCACAAAAACAAATGTCAGAAAGCCAGTTCCACTATAGGCTATACATTCCCTGTAGTCTAGTTACAGAGATACACCAGAGCTATAATGATATAATGAAAACCCTTTAAGTGGGCACACGGGTATCCTAGAAACTAACATAGGGCCTTATGAGATAGAATTTTGTCCCGGTATGTGGACAATTGTTTGTCTGTCTGAAAGCAGATAATTGGAAACCCCCTGGCAAGATTTAACATTCCTCTATCAAAAGTCCCAGTCAGGTGCTAGGCGCTAACCTTATGGGTCTACTGCCAAGAACTTCAGAATAACATCAATACTTGTTAATTGCGGCAGATTACTTTACCTGCTGGGTTAAGCTTATTCCCTTACGAGATTAAATTCAAAGTTCCAGCTAATGGTACCAGTAAGAATATTCTGGTTTAACATTCTGCCATCTAGGAGACAGTGACAACTTAGTGATCACCTTGTTCTCCAATCTAATAATGAAAACGGTCCCAAAGACATAAACAATCTTCACAATGTCAAATGCTACAAAACTGAGCTATTTGCTCCCTGCAATTGACACAATCGGAAATAAATCTAAAATCTAAAATCCCACCCACAGTTGGGGAAAGCTATGCAAAAGTATTTGATTATTATCATTACGCATGTAAGCTATATTTACACAAGTGAAGTTTATTTCTTCAAAAATACCGTAAATTTTAAGATAAACAGTTAGTGTTGAATATTCTAATGTTACAGATGAAATCAACTTCATGCAACCTAAAAAGCGTTACTTTTACAAACAGCTTCAATTAAACCCAAGCAAGGAGCACACCTCCTGAAAACTGCATGTAATTAGCATTTCAGATTAATGTTTTTCAGATGCACCTCATGATTACAAGTGCCCTCTAGCTGATTTTGTATGTGAAAATGTCTTTGTTTTAATGATAAAATAATCAAAGTGGCAAAAAAAGGGGGGGTGTCGGCATTACACAGCGAGAGAGCAGATTACTTGTACTGTCTCTATTAGGCGTCAACACATTGCATATTTCTGCAGCAGTTGTGACTAGACTGGACTGATTCCTGATTAATGATCACAGGATCTCAAGTCTTGTGTCAGGGACCTCCAGCTTTTTCTGCACAAGGCTGAAAACAAGTGACTATTAAGATTGCAAAAACAAAGCAGCGTTGGCACAATATGTGTGTCTAATTAAGTATGTGTGTGAGAGACAAAGAGAAGTGTGGGAAACAGAGATTAAAGAAAGAACGGAGACAGAGAGGGAGGATGGGAGCAATAGAACAATCATATTAGGGAATTGGGGTGTATCAGTGTTGTTACGTGAAATGAGGTGCCCCACTACAGGTTGGTTCCAGGCAGTGAATTGATAGATGAAAAGGAGAAACAACAGTAGTCAATTACAGCAGTGCATGATTAACCTGAACTAATTAAGACCTCTGGGTAATGGAAGGAAACACTAGCCGTCCCTTCCCTTTTACAGTGCAAACTCCCAGTGCAGAATCTGCGCTGAGGCCTCCTTTGTTCTCAGCGTCCCAGTCCTCAACCCAGCTGAACGACTGCCATTCCTACTGCAGCTCCCTCTCAGCGTCTCTCTCCAACTAACAGTGTGCTTCAGTCTGTATTCGTTTGTTTGTACCACTGTGCATGCACAGTATTATTATCTCTGTTAGCCTGAAAATCTCAAAGATGGACATAACATGGCATTGATTTAACCATGTGCATCTTCCTTTGAAGGTAATACCTTTTTTTTTCTGTTAGCAAGAGTGAAAAATAAATGAAAATATGATATAGAATTACTGCCTTGTGTTTGTATGCCACTGCCAACCAGTCAAGTTGTAGTTTATATCCTTTAATAAATACAAGGATTTTAAAGGAATTTAACTGTAGTTTTGGAGAAATGGATGTTATTATATTGACATATATTATACTAGTGAATAATTTCTAGTGAGAAACTTGTCACCAAATCAGTATTCAGCCAAATGTGAACTAGGGACGCGATCTTTCCTTCCTTTCCCAAATTATGGCACCAAATAATGGTCAGAAACATGTTGTATACAGGACATTCTACCTTTTGGATATAAAATGGGTCCTCTTCATGATTTTTTCTGTAACATTTGTGTGAAATATTGCCAGAATTAACCTATGAATTCTTGAGTTATGGCTGAAATCACGTTTTTTGAGGTCACAGTGGCCATTTATCTTGAACCACCAAATCCTAATCAGTTTATTTTTGAGTCTGAATTAAACATTTGTGCCAGATGCAATGAAATTTCATCCAAGTTTTACTGAAATGTCACATTCATTAGAATGGGATGGACATATGTATAGACAGACAGCTTGACAACATAATGCCTCCGGTCATGGCTGTCTCCAGAGCGGAGGAATTAAAAAACACAGCTCTGCTGAATTCATGTATAATTATTGTTTTGATTACTGTCGATTGATACTGCTCTCATTTCTGTGCTAATATACATATTTAGCTATAGCCAACAAATCTATCTAGCAGCAAAGTCACTAATACCAACAGCATATTATGTTGTTTGTTGGTTTGTTTATTGGTTTATCTGTACAAAAAATGGAGCTTGAAAGTGAAATTTCAGAGAGGCTCATGGAACTTATTGTTGTTGTGACTGGAAACACTACTTTCCTGAAGTCTGGCCCCAACCAAGCTAAGGTAACAAGCTGTAACCTTAGATTTCATGAAAAGAAATTCGTAGTATTATTAATCTTCTGATCTAACATCTGGATAAGTGAATCTCTACAGAGTCAAACTGTTACTTTAATCCGATATCACTGACAGCACTAGACATTATAACCTGCAGTATAATGTATAAAATCCTTAACGAATCAACTAGAATGTAATCCAAGCGTCTTTTTTATTTTCTTACTTTTAGGAAATTAACATCATATTTAATGTAAATTCTTAACTGATTTTACTGAAGCATTAACACGACAATAAAATGAAAAATGTGTGCATATATTCTAGATGGATGCAAATTATTTCCTACCATGTCTCCAAAAAATGACATTCCTATACAACTAAATTGTGTTGTTAATTGAAGGTAACATATTTTCTCCCGGTAGAATAAAAGTATTGTGGAAGTCTACTGAAAAATCTTTCAACTCTCAAAGAGCCACAGAGTTTCCTTTAGGAGATTAGTGGAGTGGTGACGGTATAACTCTGACACAGAATTTGCACCCAGAAGACTAGAGTTTGTGTCCCATGTGGGGCTATTATTTTTCATTCTAAGTTTTGTTTTCATGCACTATTTATTTTTGTTTTCATTCACCACCAAAACTACTAATAAAAAATATCATTTCTCCTCTATTTTTTTGTGACTAATCCCACTTTTTGGTCCTCCTCTTTGAACAAATGACTGTCTGGCTGGAAAGAAGTGACAGTTGGACAGCAATACAATAAATGGCAAAGATATGTTGATTACAACCACATTTCTGATACATCACAGACAAATGTAATCTGGGAGATATGTTTTCCTCAAAGTGTAATTTAAAATTCAGTTCTGTTGTGTACGATCATATTTTTTAGAGACAGAGTTCATTATTTTGTCATTGTGCAATATATTACCAGCTATCGTTTTATCTATATAAATTAGAAAATCAAAAGAGTGGATGTGACAGTGACGGAAAATTACTGAACCACTGCAAGAGAAAATGAATAAACCAGGCAGGACTTCACTGTGCTATTCATAAATTCATGTCTGATGCAAGACTGCATCACACAGGAATGCTGTGTTTATTGTAAATCAATTAGATTGATGGTGGAGGCCACTTTTAAAGTTTCTGTCATACTCAGAGTGACTACTCTATAAAGTCTGGGAATGAAGCATCCTGTCCTGCTAATTGCATGGCTGCACTTCCCTGTTACTCTGCCATCATGACAACTCCTACCGCTGCATATCAGTCAAATAATGTCAGTGGTCCGAGTACGAGAGCTAGTCGGAAAGCAAGATGAGGGGAAAACTACATGCCTCCTGGTCCACTGCGTATTTGATGGATTATGGTACATTCAAAACCAGACAAGCATCACAACAAATATATTTACATCAAAAATGCAAAATAAGAAAACAAGGACCATGGGGACATTTCTGTGCTTTGCAAATTTGGAAAACAAAATCATGCCTAATTGAGGCAGCCGTTCCAGTCAGTTAGAGGCGGGTGATTGGCTGCTCTTATTTCTGAGAGATATTTTTCTTGATAATATACTGTGTGACTGACTGAGATCAGTGCAGGTTCATCTTTAACCAGGACACATTCGTGCATAAACTGTCTCACAGGTGACCTGGATCCACACAGCTTTGAAGTTGTCAGTGATCTCCACTAGTCATCAGTTTGCAAGAGCTCATCATTTAGAAAACTCCCCTTGCTCCATCACTTTGCATCCTGGGAATTAAAAAGAGGCTTTTTTTCCACCCCCCGTTTCCGCTTTGGGTATGCATGGCACTGCTTAACCGCCTGCAGGGAGCAAAATGCTGACATCAGGCAAGCTATTTGGAATTTCATAATCTGTTTTCTCGGAGTATGTATACCTCGCTTATATATTTTACACTTAAACTTATCTTAATTAGCCCATCGCTGCCAGCTGTCCTCATCATTCTCATTGTCACGAGGCAACCAAATAAAGTATCCAACATTCTAACTGAAGATAAACTTATACTTTAAGCCCCTTGAAATCCAGGTATATGAGGACTTCTGTGAAAAATACTTGAGGTTCCTCCTTGAACACAACTTTTGTCACACTGTAACACTGTTTCTGTCAGTCAGATTATGGTGGAAAGTAACGCCTAGACAGGAAATCACCATATCTCCACTAATGATAGGGGCTCTCTGACATTACATTATCTGAGCTGATTTTATTTCCCCCCCCCATGAAAACATGTCTCACACTGAGCTCTTCTTTGACTTGCCTAATGAACTAACTTCCTATTCAGGTTGAGTCTGCTCCAAATGCCACCTTTTCTACCATCTAATGTCACATTTCCATGTTCAAACGTCAGTGTTTAGAACTCAGTATTTACATGGTAATAGTCTGTGAGGACTAATTAAAGAGAGGCCAGATGTCACAATGTATTGTTATGCATCAACTGGCCTAACCCTTGATATTAGAATTAGTAGGATGAGTTCAGAATATAAATAATACATTTGACATTAGCTGACCAGGGATGTTGTTATTGAACATCACTTAGTATAATGTGGGTATTTTTCTCTGGATTGTGGCACATGGGAGCGCAACGTTATATTGTCTGTACGGATTTAAAAAAGAAACCCGCTGCTAACCATCTGTAATATACTGCCAGCCAGGAGCGATTTCTGTTTGAAGGAAAGCAGCAGTATAATACGGGCTATTTCAGTCGGTGTGTTGTTTGCATAAATAGACCCTTAAACCTTTACATTATGAGAGTGATGCTCTATATGCATTGATAAACAGCAGAATAAACACAGCATCTCCCACAGCACCTCAAGCTGCAAGTAATAAACTTTCTCTTGGTATTGAAGCAGCTCTAACAGCAACATGTACCTTCATCTCATCACATTTTAGTCTGGCAGCAGGAGGTTTGAAGAAACGCCTTTGGATCAAGAGTAGTGAAATGTCACTGAATTTCTGCGATGGGCAGTAATCAGTATGGAAGATGTAGGATTCTATAAATGTCTGGGCTCAATATGTTGTGATGAAGGTCAGAGCTGGATTTAGGATTGTAATTACTGCGTTGTTCATATAGTGTAAAAAAAATCTGTTCGAATATGTGGCAAAATAAGTGAAATATAGCTGCTCATTTATACTTTCTACAGGCTCAAGAGCAGGTCCAAGGAATGGGAAAACATTGTGTTTTTCTTTACACCGATGTTAATACTCAACTACATTTTAGAGGGAAACATTGCACTTTTTCAGCACGGTGTTAATCTGACAGCTTTAGGTATTAGCCACTTTTACAATGTGCATGTGTTACCATCCTGCGATGCATCTGCTGCTGGAGGAAAAAAAACCCTCCTCCCTCCTCAAGTACTTTATTAATTAGTTATACTGTTCATCTTCTACAGCATGAGTTTAGTCCTTACATGAAGCAGAAAGATGACAGAAAGTGCAGTGCGCGAGTCTAAGCTGCACATCAAAGGCATTTATTTATTGTTTCATTTATTCATGATTTTATTTCCATTGGTCTGGCCAGTTGTCACTGCAGTCATGTTTGCCTCCGGCTGAGACCTCCACTAGGTCTCGCATAATGTATTTTTTAGGGGCACAAGGTGGGGTGATGTCAAACGATAAATATTCCAGGGGCTGTATAGATCAAATCTGGCAACCAGAAGCTCCTGTCATGACCAATTAGAAATGCTTTGTGACTCAAAAACATGCTCACAGGCATGAAGCAGCTCTACCTGTGGCCATTGTCAGTCAGCAGACAAAGCAGCCCTGTTAACCCTGTGTGGGAAAAGGGAGAGCTGCTGCTTTGAGTACAACAGCAGTTCTGAAGATGAATTCAATGAATATTTTACAGCGCCTTCATTACGGGTGCATGTAATTAGTGCCTTTCCCATAATGCTTGACTAAGCCTCAACGAGTACGAATGAAGTGGGGAGCGTGGAAGGTTTGAATTTGTTTTCCGCCCAACAAAAACAAATTACTGTAATGGTTTAAAACTCATTTAAGTACTTTGATCACTACGTGATGCATGTACTGATACTTTCTAATTCACTTTTGAGTGAACACTGCTGCTTTATTAAGTCTCTCGAAAATTCGACCCAGTGAAGTGGTACCGCTGCTCTCTCAAAGCTATATGGAATTTGATTTTTCAGATTCTGTTTTTCTCTCACTTCAATGAGCTCCTAGTTTGCCTATGGTGATGCGACTACGAGGAAGACTTGGGGATTATTTTCTGTGCCGGGTGTGAACCCAATGAAAGTTTATAGACTTAAAAAGAGATAAACAACTCGCAAAAAAATGTCTGAGGTCCACTTTCATGTCATACTTTCCTACAGTCATGTCACTTTCAGTGCCAACACTTTCTGCATAAATACATCTTGTGAAACATCCATTTTAAAATGAGCTGCCATCACCTAGTGTACTGTTAATAGCAGCTAATATTTATCACTGTAATTATTTGGCCTACAATCCACACTCATATCCACTCATGTCTTAAATTTGTCCTTCTTGAATGAGAACAATTTTTTTTATCAATAAGGAGAGAATGTGATTAAAAAAATGTGATGGAAAGTTATCATCAAAGAAACACAACACAACACATAGCCAATATAGCTTGCTGTGAAGAACATGAGGTATCTCACAATGTGCTAGAGATTCACACAGCAGCGCCAAAGAATCAGCAGCGAAACCGAGGTGTGAGTTTTCTACCGGGGAACAGCAGGTGCTGGCTGATCTGGGAGATTAACGTGAGGAGTTTAGTGTCTTTATTGCGATGAGGGAAAAAAAGCTGCGTTTAAAGTGTTGTGTCTCAACGGTCAGTGCTGTAATGAACAGTAGCGCCTCACAAATCAGAAAGAAAATAGGAGAAAGAAGACTTGCTTTTTCAAAACCACAGTGTATTTGTGTTGTTCTCTTAGTTTTCACTGTTGTAATATTTAGTACATTAGAAACTCAGTGTGTGTTTTGCTGCTTCAGATGAAAACCGCTGCTGACTCTGTGTTAATATAACAAGCTCTCAAGTTTTTCAGCTTATTTTATGTGGATGTTTGTTATAAACTTGTTTACCTAGACTCACCTGCTTCATGATTGACATGTTTTATTCATTTGTATGTCTCTGGCGACATTATTTGTATAATTTCCACGGCAGATGACTGTTATTATGATCTTACAGCCAAGCTAAATTGAGGCCACATTTCTGCATCTGGCATTTCTATTAGGCGTTTTCTATCAAGTAAATGGCCACTTGAAGATCAGAGCCGTCAGATGTGTCCCACCATATCACTTCTGAAGAGGAAGTCTGAGATGCACTACCACTATAAATATTTCATTTAATTTATTAGATTTATTTTTGAAATGGCCAGTATGCTTGTTGCTCCATGTTTTCTAATAGTTTCCAGAGATTTTGAAATGTGTATTCTGAAGACGGCATAAAAGAGTCAGACTTGCTTATTAGGTTTCATTTGCCAGTACATATGTCATAATCAAACTAACCTGGATACACTATTTGCACTCAGCTGTGTTCAAAGTCTTCTGGTTTTCTATCTATTTTCTTGATTCTGACACTGATCTCTGACCTGTGTGTGTTTCTATAGAAGTCTGCAAAGGAGCCTATTAGCAGATTCATGACATGCAGCAGCTACATGTTCCGTTGTCAGCAGTGTATAACAGCTCCATGCACCAGATCAATTATTCAATCAAGCTTTCATTAGTAATTCGCAAGTTTCTTTCCCGCAGCAGAGAAACTAAAAACAGAATGTGCTCATCTCACAATATAGCACACTTGCTGCTGACATACAATCACCTCCACAAATTGCCTCAGCCTACATGTTGTGCCGCTGCCCATTGTTATGCAGCCTAATAAAGCAATTGCACCTTGAGCAAAAATCAAGAGTGGCTCTCACTTTCACAAGGTTAATCGGATAATTTATAATAAGACTGCAAAACCACCTCTTCCGCACGGCGGTTCAGCTGAGGTAGCAGTGGAGCTACAGTGTATGCAGGCGTGTACCTGTGCAGGCGCTTGCTGAGTACACACAACACAAGTTTGGCATGACCCTTATCAGAGACTGACAGTCTAATTACAGCTCAGGCAGTGGGAATCCATTGATTCGAAGACAAATGTTAGCACACCTGTGTGCTGAATCCATTACGATCTTTATCTTAATGGCTCTGGGAAAATGCTTCATTAAGGTTCATTACAATAATGTGAGGCATTAAGCATTAATTAGTTTACCATTGCGGAATGTCAGATTCACTTCCAGACAAAAACAAAATGCTCTGTATTTCCGTAGGCAGGGGTAGAGTACAGCTAGTGACTACATCAAACACCTTGTTTCATACAATATTCAAAAAATAATTATTACAGTTTGTTTTACCCTACGCAGAGTGCCAGATGGGTGGCACAACAGGACAATGCACATATTGTCAACTGCAGCAAACTGAAATAAATTAACTTTTAACGAGTGAAGTTTAATTTTTCCGGCTATAATTTTCTTAATAATTGGACAGATGAAAAAAAAAGAGAGAGAGAGGGTGAATGGCTTGCAAATACTGACCCAGATCTGCCAGGTAATGTATATCCAGTATCATTGCTGACACCATCTGAGGGGAATAGTGCTTGGACTGTAATGAGCTGTGAAATTACATTATGAACGGAGAAGCCATGGCTCCAGTCTGCCCAGTTCCTCCTGTTAACTGGGGGAAACTGAGCAGAGAGGCTGAGGACAACCCATCTAACTTAAATTCTGATGACTGAGTAGAAGGATACAGTGCAGGAGGCTCTCAGAGATTTGAACACCAAGAGCGACATAATCATGACGGCTAGAATGGCGAGTATTATGGAGCGCAGTTATTTCAGGAGTGGGTGCACTGGAAGAGAGGTAATGGCAAGGAATGATTGACATCTCACGGGGTGCACTCAACCTCTTTTGGAAGGAGAGATTTTTGGTCGATGAAAAATTGGCTGGGATTTACATCACCTTTATTATTTCACCCAGCAAGGAGAAGTTCCAAGCAATACAACAAGTTTGTAACAGTTGCAACACAATTTCTGTCAGCAGATGGCATGGATTGAACAAAAAGACGCAGCAAAAGCTCCTCTGAAATGACAATTTGCCTGCACTTACAGGAAACACCATCCTTGACCTCAGGTGGTGGCTGCAGAGGTGCTTCTGCTGAACTGTTCCAATGTAAAGAAAAGGAAAAGCCAAACAAAAATTCTCAGCTCATCGGAAATAGGACTATGCAAATAGAAGAACTATGAGAACAGGATAGTGTTAACTCCAACTGTGGCCTGCACCAAATGAAGTTAGGTTGAATTCATTTCTGGGTCATTAAAAAGGAGCAAACTGAGAATAGTGTTGATAGTGCAGTGATTTTTCTTTGATTTTCAGATAGTGTCCCTTGTTCTGTCTCATAAATTGTTCCATCATATGCGATATTGAATTGTAAACCTCGACAAACACAAATGACAATAATCTCCAAAGCAGATTTGCACTGGAAAATATTTATTTTCATCTTTTTGAACTCATCTTTTGGAAGTCACACGTATTTAAACAGAATCTGCATGCTAAACTAGACCTGGTTGCTGTGTCAAAATTAACATATTTTATCTGGATTGTGCCGCTACTGGGTGTTGCTGCGATCTGCGTTGTGTTCTGCAATATTTCCACTATTGATTACATTTCCATATTGTTTACAATGAATCAATATGAGTGAATGACTACATTGAAGACTGTCATCATTAGCAGCTGTCTCATGATTCAGTGCAACTTTGATTAATTTTGCTTCACCGATGAATCATTTTAAGTGAGAAATCATCTCACTGATTCTTTTTTTCTTTCTTGTCTGTCTGTCATCTTGACAAAATAGGCTAGAGAGATTCTAAATTATTCAAATCTTTTAAATCCCATCACTTCATAGAGCATTTTCCACTTTTCTTTCAACCTACAACAACTTCAGTTACTTGTCAAATGTGTAACTTTGGCTTATAGGAGCTCTGGCGGGAATCCGTCTGATAATACACATATCATTATTTGTTTACGTGATTTTGCTGTAAATTTCTGACAAAGCGACCACATGTCACTGCAGGCAACTTTTCAACTTGAAATTCGATGGCGTTACCTTCAAAAGTGAACATGTGGTTATAGATTTGAAATGATGAAATTTAATGAAAATTACTTGAGCTGTTTAAATCTGTGCTCATCCTAAAGTGTAATTTTCTAATTAAGCTGTTGTACAGCATTAGGCAGAGCAAATGAGTGTTTCTGAGAGTAAGAGCACATTGTCTTATGAATTTTAGTGATGCTGCTATCCTTTTAATTATATTTAGTGCATTTTTATAGCATTTAAAATCACTCTACGGTCATTGATTTAACCCCTACAACTTATCTCTGCACATTAGTGTTACATATTTACAAATTTTCTTTTATATTCCATGAGAATAATCAGGTCTTAATGGCTTAAATGCAACTGCACTGTTACTCCTCTATAAAATGGAGATCTGTGAAGTTTTTACTTCTCTCTCTAGTTGACCTTCCCCATTCAGTGCAGCTCGAGAACACCAGCTCGTCTACAATTTCGCTTAAGCTGTGTAAAACTACTCTATGTTACACAATGTCAAGCGGTAACATTGAAGTAATTTAACCATAAATGCTCAAAATGGCACTAGTCTGAAAGAGAATAATGATAGGGAGAGCCTCACCTGGTAAAGTTGATGGGATTGTTTCCTTACGTTTGTTACATATGAAACTCCACAAGTCTGAATTTGTGGGTTCTTTTGTCATTGGTACAATTCACTTTCTAGGTGTAAATACTCCATCATTGCATTAACTGCTAATTTCACTTGCGATCTGTCTTCCATCATATAAAACACATTATATAAATATATTAATGATGTAAAAAAAAAATACCAGAGGTTAGCACTTAAAGAAATACAAAGCAAAGCAACAGTTATGAATACCAAGAAAACGCCACATTTTTAAGAAGCGTTGAAAACCAAAACTCCACATCCACATTTTTATAGGGTGAGACTCACTATCCTTCAGTCAGCATTTTGAAGGATGGCAATTGAATTCTCCCCTGCGATTATGTCCCCCCCCCACCCCTTTTTTTTCTCCTAAATGGACTGTCAACATTCAGGCAGGACTACAATAACAATATATCAAAAACACTGGGACGTCAGGGAGTAAATACCACACACTATTTTGCTCAGACAATGAGAAGAGCAGGAAAAAGAGACAGAAATTTCTTTCACACCCAATTGATTTCCTCCGAAAGATAAGACGCGGCGATGATGTTGTTTCCTGATACTCTTCGTAAAAATCCTACATTCCTTCACTTGCCAAAGCCAAAGTAGATTGCTCAGCCAGCACCTCCGCTAACTTCTCAGCCGGGCTCTCAGGTGGAGACCAGTGAGGCAGAACACATCTCCCTTGATTCGGGTCATTCCTCGGTTATCCCACACACACACACACACACACACACACACACACACCTACAAACACACACACTCTCACAGACACTCTCACAGACACACACACAGAAATACTATATATCTATAATATGCTATATATATATATATATATATATGTATATATATATATATACATTTATATATATATATATATATATATATATATATATATATATATATATATATATATATATATATATATATATATATATATATACATATATATATATATATGTATATATATATATATATATACATATACAGTGTGTATTTATTTATTTATTTCCTTCACTCCTTCACGACTCTGGTAGTCACACTCGGCCCTCCTTTCGACAACTGTAGCATGCCCCGGTCCCTCCTCCCTCCACCTCTCTCTTTGCCTTAGGCCCGTGGGTGGTTCAGATAATTTGCTTAATTTGTTGCCATTCACTCTCAGGACATGGATCAAAGAACTGTTAAATTGCACTGACGTGGCAGCATCTCGGAGTGACTGAGAGTGGAAGGAGAGAGGGAGGCAGAAAGCGGGAGAGAGAGAGAGGTAAGCCCTCCAGCTAAAGGAGGAGACTTCCAACATCCTCACTGCCACTTGTGTGTATGTGTGAGTGTCTGCATGCATGCGTTTGCCAGGAGAAGATGAGGATGGAGACACCTACTCTCTCCATTAGCAGGCCAAGTCCTGCATGTTGCTGTGTGGATGCTGCTGATAATGGCTGCAGCCAATTGAGATAACATGTCAATAGACATTAGAGCTCTACTACAGTTGGCTGTTTACTGGTATGAACACAAGGCGAGTGGTTATTTATACTGGGAATGTTACAGGATTAAAATAAAGGGGGTTAGCCAGGAATGATGTAAACTTTTTGGATCTGAGGCTCATTTCCTTATCCCCTCATAGTCCCAATACCCTGAACCAAGACAATTGCAATTTCTACACTCAAACTACTGATCAGCACTTTCTTCTACTCTTTTCTGTCCTATTCTCACTAATTCTAATTAATAAGCCGCATGAAACGTCAACTTACTACAGAGCGTGATCATGAAAAAGACCATTAGAATGATGCAATTAGCCAGAGGACTCCGATGAGAGATACATGCAATCAAAGTGTGAAAAGAGGCAGGGAGGCAATGAAGCAGTGGGCTGGGGGAAGGAGAAAAAAGGAAAAAAAAAAAAGCAGATGCTGCAGAAAAAAGGGATCTTCAAAGAGAGGGATGGGGTTGAAAACCCAGGAGAGGGAGCTGCGGGAGCTCTTGTCTTTTAGGCATAAATGTGACAGAGCTCCTCCTGGACCAGGGAAGACATTGAGAACCAACGAGCAGCAGGGGATAGTTTCTTTCTCCACATTTACCTCGCCTTTTTTTTTTTTTTTTTTTTAAATAACCTCCTCTTTATTTTTTGGCTTAAACCATGAAGAAGAAAGGCACAGACAATTTGTGTCAAAAGATACAGTGTGCCAACTTTAGCTGAAATAAACTTCTTTGACTATAATGTTACATAATCTGAGCAGTAGTTGAGACTAATATGTAACATGAAACATTGCTTTGTGAGATGGAAGTTTTCCCACTGAGACATTAGACTTTCAATGCACAGCTGTCATGTCTGATGAGTATGACTTATTTGCCCTGCAGTGATAAAACTATCAGACACACTTATGTGTGAATTTACGCTGTGATGCGGCTTTATACATCCAACATTAAACCCTGTCGACAGCAGCAGCATTCTGCCTGTGGACTTCAGCACCATGGACAGTGACATTTCCCTCAAATAGGAAAATCAGCGCTCTGTTTTGAAATCCAAACGCCACTCCACCGAAGGAATGAGTCAGCACATGGCTTACGGCAAAGTTTTCAGAGTGAAGTAAACTACAGCACTTTAGATGGCTATCATGAATATTACTCTTCTATTATACATGTGACATAAAAGCATTCATAATGTAACCTTATGATAACGCGAATAAATCATCACACATAGAACAATTGATCATCACTTCAGACAGGCAGTGCATGAAATTTCCCTTTCACGTGGCTTAATAATAAACAACAGATATTCAAAAACACATTCAAGAATTTAATTTATCTCTTGTCTTCATGTTGACTTGCAAGACAAAAAGCTGGAAAGTTGTTGATACATTCAAACTACTCATAGCAATAAAACACTACAAACCAACATGTATATTAAGTAACTGTAGGAACAACTTTATATCAACACAGTCTATTTCTTATGCCTCTTTCCCCGCGTCCTAGCTGACATGTTTTACATAATATTAAAGCATCATCGCAAAACTAAATACTGCAAGGAGAGTGAAAGAGAACTGGCAGTTGAATATGCAAATGCTTCATGTTTGTGGATAATAAAAGTGGCTTTCATTATTGATTAATTCACTCGCCAACATGTGGACTTGACAGAAACTATGTTTACTTGCATGCTACTGTTCCCTCAATATTTCAGCCTGAAGTATAATATTTATGAGCTGCTCCATGTAAATGCCATATCCCATTTTCAATCGCCCCGCTCAGCTATAAATATTCCAAGTAATGAGAAGCATCTTAAAGGTTGTTTTTTTGAAACGGTGTAGTTGCCACTGACTAATATGGCAGAACTACTGCATATGTTGTTTCTCTGTTTCTTCTATTAATATCTGTCTGGGAGATTGTTACCAGTTGCGATTTCAAAGCTGGTAGTGTTTTCACCTTCTGGGTCTGTTTGTGTGTGTCATCATGGCAAAATGTGGTCGACAGAGATGTATTGGTGGGATCTCACTCCTGAAAATCTTCCAGGTGTGAATAAAGTTGAAAAGAAGACTGAAGCGTTTACAAGGAAAGTCTGACATTTAGAAAAAAGTCAAAAAATTCCGGCTTTATTGGCAAAGATGGAAGAGAATTTGACTTTGTTAGTTGTAGCAAATGTGCAAAGTAGCCTCCAACAGGCATAAATCTGGGGGAAAATGGCCAAAGTGAGCTCTTCTTCAAAGATAAAGCACTTCTTCCTGCATATATTTGACACAGCATCGTCAGGAAAGGGATTAAACGTGTGCTCACTGCACTAGAATAACTGCAATTCTTACGAATGTAACTGTAATTTCATTCGATTTTTAGAGATGTTTTGATTTAGATGACACAGTAAAGTGAGGTTTTGTCCTGTGAGATGTGAAAAGGCTCCAAATAACATATACTCTATATTGTGCAGGTGTGAATGTTTCTGGGTGTTTGCAGTAGTGGACTGACACATTGCAGGAGCAGGAAGTAACAGTGAGAAATCCAGCAGAGTGAGTAGTTGTGCAGTACTAGTTCTGCACAATGCTCTAATGTGGTTCTGGACACACCTATTGTACAGTATAAAAAGGGATTCAAGGGAACTATTTTCACCACTTCATTAAATGCATGGCTGCAAGATAAAAATTATACTTTGATGATTTAGATTCATCTTTTAAGTTGTAAACATTATTGAAAGTAATAATAGTGAAAATAATTTGATAACTGCATTGACTGTTACACTGTACACGTGGAATATTGTGTGTCACTTCATGTCAGATTTCTGTGTTAGTAGATTTCAAGCTAAATTTAAATTGAGATTAGGTAATGACTCTCCTAGAGAACTAAAATTTTCTTTACCTTGGGGTCAGGATTTCAAGTCCCACTAATACTGGAGCAACTTAACTTTGTAAATTTTCCACCCTAATATCTTCAGAATTATGATAATTAAGTATGTAATACTTAAGAATACCTTTGAAATAACATAGAAATACAATCTGGAAAAAAATACCTACTTTATATGAACCTAAAAAAAACTTGTTTATGCTGTTAATCTTTGAGTAAGTGATAGTTAAAAGTACGTCTGATTGCAGGAAAATGCTAATTACCCTAATTCATGTGCAGTATGTTGGTTTCACATAATTTCATTAGAAGTTGCCATAACTCAGAATGATTGATGCAAGTTGCTGCTTTAATTCTGTTTTTTGTTGAGGCAGGTGTGAGCATGTCAGCCATATATGATGCTGTCTCAAAACTTCGTAGGTGTAGTTCAAATCAAAATGAAGGCAAGTTTAAAGACGTATGTGTGAGTACTAGATATTCACGTAATATTCTAGTGATTACTAAATTTTGACATGAGTACATATTGGCAGGCATTGGATGGGTATGAGAAATGGCAAGATGGACACTAAACATCTACAGGTGGTGTGACTTTCACATGTATCGCTCTAAGTGTAGCAGTCATGAATGTTCACATATCCACTGTCTCAGGCGTCATATTAACACATTTTGTGTTCTGTACTTTTCACTGCTATGCTGTCAGATGGCTTTAAATGTGAGTCATGTGTACCAGTAAAGTGCGTCAGAAAGTGTGCATATCTGTTTAGGCATGCGCTCGATTCACTGGCGTGTATTGAAATTCAGGGTCTTCATTCCTAAAGTGCCAACCACAATGGTAAAGTTCAATAAAAGCCATTGAATATTTGGAGAATCTGATTAGAAGTGAATGCAGCTGCTCACTGCTGATTTGTCTTCCTTTTGTTTTTGCGTTATGGTCTTTCCCCTGATTGGGCATTTTTGTTACGTTTTCAGTTTCCCTCCTTTTTATATCCATAGCCTTCTATTTATACCTCATTTTGTTGTCGTTAGAGGAGAAAGCCTTTCATTATTTTCCTTCTTCTCTGTCATTCTTCCAGTGATTCCAGTGATTTATTGTGTGTTTGAATATTGTTTTACATCTGCAGCACTGGTTGCCACATCTCTCCCTCTCGTTATTTCTAACATATGCGTGCTGCAATTCCTGTTTCACACCTATTGTATCCTCAAAATTCAATTGTATTAGAGAGAATTATTTTAACATTGTCTCGGTTCTTTTTCAGAGGCAGATTACGGAGTATGAAGTGTGGCAGTGCTGCCAAGGCTGGTAGCCAGAGCTCCCCCACTCCTTTTCATTAGCACAAAACCATACCACACATCTCTTCTTCAAGTACCATTAACATTTCACACGCTGCAGTGTACTTTTCTGAGGTGTTGTCTCTTTTTTTGTTGATGACCACTGAAATGAAGCAATAAAAAAAAACAAGAAAATATGTTCAATAAAAGCATGGTGGATTATTGAATTGCTTTGCAATCTTTTTGCATGACATTTTTTTAAAGACTATTTGAACAAGAAGGTGCTTTAAATGGATGCTCTTACTAGTGTAAGTAGACTAAACTATATGTGTGCAAGTTTCACAAAACTGTCTTCTAAAGCTTCATTCTCAAGCTCAGTGTACAGTAATTGCTGTGCTTGCTTTCGTAAGCTGGCCATATAAACAAGCTTTTCTTACTTTTTTTTCTTTTAAGCAAACTTTCACTGGGATGTGAATGAATGTCCAGAACACTGTGTTCAGCTAACACAGACTATGTCCTCAAAGTTGATAATGTGACTTAAAAACACTTGAAGCCAAAGAAAAATCAGCCGCTGTGCTGGGATTGCTGAATAATCCTTGTTGACAGTTGCAACAGCCTGAGAAAAACTGTAGAAAGTAGAACCAAAATTTTACTAATGAAGTGGACAGGTGAGAAGAGTAATGATCTTCCTGGTCACCGTGGAAGTTCAATTATACACACACACACACACACACACACACACACACACACACACACACACACACACACACACACACACACACACACACACATATATACACACATATATAGATACTTGTAATCATCGCCTTACTGTTTCTCTGCTTTACTAATTATGTATCCAGTGGGGCGGGTCTCGTCATCCCAGTAACCCAGGAAATTGAGGAGAAAGTTCCACTATGTTGTGAAAGGATTGTATCTTTACCCAAAGCATGCTATTTTTCAAAACCTGACCAGATAGTTTTGGTGCCTGGATGCCTTTGAGGTGAAAATCTGCAGCCTCCACCTCCTGTCTGTCCTCCTAAAAAAAAAAAAAAGCCTCTGTGGCTTGTTTAAATTAGAAGTGTTTCCTAAAACATCATAGTCTTACCTTAAAGAGAAAAAATGTTTCTTTTAAAACAAAAATTAGAATGTTGTTTGGATGCATAAGACCATATTGTACTCAACATGGAGGCTGAGATAGTCATCCCTATTTTGTGGAAATGTTTTCTTTCAAAAAAAAAAAATCCAGCACAAGGTTCTTGGTAAGTTCCAACAGAATGAAGGATACAAAAAAAGTTACAAAGTAATGAGAAACTCTGAAGGCAAACTAAGATTAAAACATGGAAAAAATGTAACACGACCTAACAGCTATGACTTAAATCTATCTATCTATCTATCTATCTATCTATCTATCTATCTATCTATCTATCTATCTATCTATCTATCTATCTATCTATCTATCTATCTATCTATCTATCTATCTATCTATCTGCTGTATAATGACAAAATATGAAATATTCAGCACACCTGCAGAAATCCACTACAGTATTTTGAGTACAGAGGAGCAAGGACTGTTTTTTGAGTGTGAGAACGTATTGTCTGTGCATTCCCTTGATATTTCCACGTACAGCCAAAGAACAGCAGAGTGAATATAAAGCAGTGTTTACAGACTTCCTTCCTGGCTACAGCTTCATCCTTTCTGTCTGGACAGATTCTACTACACCCCACATCGTCACAGACAGGGGAGAACTGCACCATCTCCTGCAAAAGACGACGGAATAAAATGCCTGAAAACAGAAATTTAAATGTAATAAATGCATAAATAGCATAAAAGCAGTTCATTTACTTTTAGTCTTATTTTAAGAATTATGCACCTGGCTCTGTGGCAAACCTTGGTTGTCTTGAAACATTGCACTTATTTATTCTGGTATCAGGTCAGTTAGATTTGTTTAGTATTTCCAGTGTGTGCCATTGGCATCCACTTAAAGATTTTGTTATGGAACTAAAAGCAAATGTGTTACAACCCCCTCCACCCCCCACCCCCACCACCCAAAAAAAAAAAGAAAAATACTCTGCAGTTTGCTTTATATCCAACCTTGTATACTTTTATGTTCATAGAAAGGGCATTTCTGCATCAGTCAAAGCTACTTTGAAATACACTGAGAAACTCATGTGTGAATATTGATTTCCTATTTTTCCATTTCTCTGCTTCCAATTACAGAGCACCAGATAATTGCCGTGAGGTTGAAAGGCAGAGTGCATCTGTTTTGGAGTTACATAAATATAGTTTGAGAGAGAAAAAAGTGAGAGAGACCTACATATAACTCATCTCACTCCATACCAGTCCATTCTTTGAGCGTTCCTGTGGAAGATACTGCTGCAAAACACAAGAAGGCTTGGTGCCATTATGAGGACAGCAATAAACAAAGTGGCAGAGTCAGAGATGGAATGAATCACAATTTGAATATGATTGCCACCGGACAGTTTTTCCTCCTCGACATACTCCTGTGCATAATGTTTATGCATTTACAGTGTAATAAAGAGGAGAGGGAGAGACAGAGAAAATGCAGGTGGGATACAACACATTCACACTCTGTCTTAGATTACTCTGTTTTGGTCTGTTGCTCTTCACTGCCAGGCAGAACACTCCATCTGTGGGTGCCTCTCAATCCTGAGTAGACCAGACACTCTCTCCACTTCAGTGACTGTTTGTGCAGGAGCTGAAAACTCACGTCTCAGCATTGCATACCAAAGTCCTCTTCAAAAGATATACAAAATCAGAGGTAAATCTGTTGCAGTACATGAAAATAAATATGCAGTGCTGTTAGAAACTATCACGGCAGATATACATTTTTTTCATTGTTTTGTGTCTGTGCTCTAGCACAAAAGGATTGAAAAGGGAACAGCGACTATGAAGTTGAAGTGTAACTTTTAGCATTTGTCGTACATGTGACTGAAAGTCAGTCTACTACTAAGTCCTCTTTATACGCGGACAGTTGTGGCAGCAAAATAATTTTTAAACACACAAACAATAAAAGAATATTTTTAGTCACCTGGACCTTTGTTCCATTTGTTTTCAAATGCTTTACATATATGTATACTGTACATATGTATATAGTATATTTACCTGACCTGCTTACTGAGTCAATGCTGAGCTGCCTCCAAGTCAATTCTAAATCGCTGTTTGTGGTGATTTTCCATTGAATCTGAGTGCCCATTCTGGCAGTATGCAGTGTTTTCTTGGTTTTGTGCTGACTTCATCAAAGGAAAGAAATACTGAAATTCTAAAACAGAAACCACACATGGTGTGTTATCTGCGCCTGTGTTACTTGTGTTCTGTTATGCAGCCTTACAGGAAAACAGCTGGAAGTTTTAGGAAAATTAATAAACTGTGCTGTAACTGCAGTATTGCCCATCCATTGCTCATTAACTAAAACTATTTAGACTGAAGAAAGTCTGTGGGGAAGAAAAAAAAAAGTTTGTGACGTTCGCCCAACGCACAGAAAAAACTTTCCTATGATGCTTCTGACACTTCTGCCTCGCCCTCTGAACCAGCACATCTGTTTCTAATACAAACCAGGAATTATTTACAGATTTGTTTCACATCTTACCATCTTACCCCTCATATGTGCACTCATATCTTCATTCAAACCTGTGCCTGTTGACTACTTTCATAAAACTGCCATTCATCAAACCTCAATGGGATCATCACAAGCTGCAGATGACAACGGCTGTCAGGATCTGATACTGCCATCACAGCAAGTGGGCCAAGTGGGAGCGGCTTGAGATAACATAAAGCAGGGTTGTCTGACGTGAGGAGAGCGACCGGTAGTTAGACACTCAATCAGGAGGGGACAGAAGGGCTTGCCAATCTCTACGGGTCACAAAGCAGCCTCCATCTGTCACTCTGAAGCCCCCAGCTCTCCATTACTCTTCCACATGCAGACAGAGAGACACTGGAAACCACTAAAGGGAGAGGTACCACGCAGAGCCAACATAGCAGGAGGACAGCGGCTGCTAATGAGCAGAGTTGAGCTCTTTACAGGCGAGTCACAGTCAATGATAGACCTTAAAAAAGACAGTCAAGGAGCCAAAAGGGGATGAGAACAGCTAATATTATCATTTTGAGTTCAAGCCAAAGAAGAAATGGGCGTCATTAAACAGCATTGTGGTAATCCCAACCGGAAACACTTGAATCAACAACTTAGGAAACGCAAAAGTTTATCTGGTGAGAAGAGAATATGAGCAATTAAAGATAATGGACTGCATTTATATAGTGCTTTTATCTCTATATGCTGACATGCGAACCAAGGATAGCAGGACCTCATGCAGAATATAGTGTATAGATTTACCCTTACCAGCAGCTATTATTCTTGTGAAGTGAGGCAGTTAAATTCAGCCCTCTCTTATGCTTAAGTCATTTCTGTGGTTTGAAGCATTTCGCAGCATATGGTGCACAGACACTGGCCTCATCTAGCCACCTTATACACTAATGTAGAGGGAAAAGCCCGTCTTCCACAAGAAAGCAAAGTGTACATAATTTACCACGCTAAACTCAGCAAACTTATGAAATAATGATGCGGCGTCTGTTTACGTGAAGGGTCCGTTTTATTATTCTGGCAGAAATAAGAGAGAAAAAAGCAATCAGCCCATGTAAGTGGTACATTTAAACAATTTTTTTTTTTTGCTTGTCTGCTGTCACTCAAAGGGGGCTATTTAAGATAAAGGGGCTCTCAGAAAATTCCCTTGAGCTGGAGCTGCTGAACATAAGGACTTAGAGTGGAAGCCCCAGACTGCACTGTTTACGCCGAACACACAGCACGTCAAATTAGCATGTGCTTTATGTGCATATTTGAACTCTCATATGTGACGACAACAATATATTTTCTTTATCTATTCAAGGACGTCCGCTGTTTATATCGCTAAATGTGAATTGTGTTTAAATACATGCATTTTTAGAAATTTATTTATCCCGTTTTGTTTTCTTTCCTCATTGGATCAGCTCATTCAGCCTTTAAAACTAGTGTCACTTGTATAACTGCATCTGTTGCCATCGTTTTAATTATGAATATCTCAATGTAGCCCGTTCCAGACGTGCTCACAACAGAACACAACAGACAGCACAAAAGGGCCAAAGAATGACAGGCGGTGCGGCTGGCAGCGCTGCCACAGTGGCACGTGGGGTGCAATCTTGTTGTGAAAACGCTGATATGCCTTGAGACACCACATTAGGAGGCCATCCTCGCTTGTCATCAGAGCTTTAATTGCCACGGCCAGGTGCAAACAGCATGTAATCTTGTTTGTCAGCCGCACAGTTTTATTTTCTAATTTCGTCCTTTTGACAAGCAATTTGGGAATAGAGAGGGATTTGAGAGAGCGGGCGGCCGTGAGCTAGCGGGGTGGAGTCGGATCTGGTGAAGCCATGAGAGGAGAAAATGGGGGTGTTGAATGTGTACATTTGAGAGTGTGTGTGTGTGTGTGTGTGTGTGTGTGTGTGTGTGTGTGTGTGTGTGTGTGTGTGTGTGTGTGTGTGTGTGAGAGAGAGAGGTGTGTGCACGGTCCCCTCATCACTCCTGTTCAACCTTGTAATCTATGTGTCTCTCCAGTCCCTTTGTCCTGAGGAATGCCTGGCTCAGTGAGTGCAGAAAATTACCCTCCTGCTCTGTTCCTCAGCCTCATGAATATCATCCTCACACACACACACACATGCACACATACACATGCACAGTTAAGCTCATCTAGTTAAAATTCTAAGGGATGTGAAATTGGATCATCCGTTTCCAGTTTTTTCACAGCCACCCGGTCTGCGCTTTGTCCCTAAACCCACCAGCAACAATGCATAATAAGTCAAGACAAAAAAACTAACCAATTCACGACCCAAAACCGCTGCCGCCTCTTCTGTACATCTTGTCATCATCACACTGCTGTCTCGAGCGCTGTAGGTGAGCTAACCCCAGAGTGTGGTGGCAGCGAGTTCTGCAGAAAGTCGTCTTTTCTACAAGTTCACTGTTTGTTTTTGTCATTTTTGTCGAGCATGTGTAGAATCTTACCTATGTGTTTGTCAGCTTGTGCCAGTGCCTGTATTTATAACGAAGCAGCTGCGACTAATAAGGCCAAGTGAGCGTCTGCATACGTGAGTCATTGTGTTTGTGTGCGAGCGCAGGCTGCCCTCAGTCCGACCTCCCCATTACATTTCTGTTACAGGCAGAAGAGCTTGTTTGTCCAACCTTTCGGTTACACGTCCCTTCAGTGGTGCTTCCTTCTATTTCCTATGGGAGCTCTCTGACCCACCAGCAATCTCTATTCATGTATTTGTCAAAATGTTTAGCATAGGCAAGAGCCCTTTTGCGTGGCTGAGCACCCTGGGATGACTTTTGTTATGACAGGATATACTGAGTGAGGAGAGAGGTTTTTGTGCTTTGAGTGCTTAGGCCATTGTGCTGCTTCTGTCTTGATATTTAAATGCGGGGCACAGCCTTAGACTGAGTATGTCAGGTAGGTAGAGGTCAGGCGCAATAAAAGGCTTCTTTCAGAGACTATGCTGATGCAGTTTTGCTGCATAAAAGATGAGGACCCGGTCTGCACAAGTTTGAGTGAGGGCATGTGAAGGGGTAGAGAAGAAAAGAGCACCTGCCATTGAGTTGTTCATCTCCCTCATGTCTTCACTGACAAGACTCAGCAGCTTTCTCTTGTGGATCCCTGTCTGTAGCAGAAATTAATTTCTCATTTTCCCTGAAAAAAGGGGGAAAAAATGAATGAGACTGGAAAATAAAATGAGCAAGGATTTAAATATATAATTGTGACAATGAATGCACAAGTTCACACACACACCCACTTTGGATCCACAGAGGTGGCGCATTACTGCCTGTCGAAGGATAGAGTGTGTGTCAGTTTGTGTGTAAGAAGACGTAGAGGAGGAAAGAGAAGCAAGAGAGAGAGAGAAAGAGAGAGAGGGAAGGGGGGAAAAATGTGCCGTTTTCACTTGAAAACTCTGAAATTCTGAAAATGGAAGTATAATGAGTTTTTTTAATTAAGTCCCTCACTTTATCGTGTTTTACATAGCACAAGCCACCATTAATACTCTGGCAATTAATTGTTTTGGAAACTTTTCACAGTGACTGGTGATAAAGTTTTAATCAAACTATGCGGTGCTCTTGCCAAACCATGTCACCCCCGATATTTAATTATTTAGAGTTTGGTACTAGTTAATGCATTTTGGCAGTCAAGTAGCTGTAAGAGTACAACCAACTCTTGTACTCCCCGCAGCAGCCAAGACAGACATCATGCTTTATTTCTGATGCATGGGAAGCAGGAGAATGCAGGGATGTCTCACCTGAGGGTGACATCCTACTTGTGCCTCACTGGAAACCTGTTGAGACCCACAATAAAGAGGGGGGCCAGAAGAGTGAACAGGCAACAGCATATGATGAGAAAAGGAGGTCTTCATGTTGAGGATGAAATATATTTTCCATGTCAGAACAAAGACGAGAAGGCATTTCTCATTCCTGACATACCTGAGGTGCCTTTCACAGCGAAGCGCTAAATCCAAAATCAGTTTGTATTAAAGGTACGGTGAATCATTCAGTCCTGTCACCATGTCTTTCCCAGGGCTCTGGGGTATGTATTCTGAAAGAAAAAAGGAGGCCTGGCTATTCTTTTTTCTTCGACAGCTACAGGAGGTAAATGATTGAAGTTTAGGAAAATGGAACTTCCACCTACAATACACCTAGTTCACCTACAATGTGTCTTTGTGGCTCCAACAACTACGATGATTATGCCACTGCCAATTTCACTCTTCCACTCACGCTGATCTTTTGACTTACTGTTGGTTTGAGGTGACAGTTCTGTATTCTTCTACATACCCAGAGTGAAAATGATGGACATACTTTTCATGTTTTTGCATGATGTTTGCAGGTATACTGGGGGTGAGATAGTCTTTGAATCAACACCTCAACTCAAGGGAAGTGAAGCTGACTAATGCAGAAGCAGAAAAGAGGACCCACAGGAAGGAGCGCAACAACCCTAACAGACCAGAGACCACATACAAATGCGACTTTTGCAACGGGGATTGTCATTCCCGCATTGGTCTCTTTAGCCACAAGCGACACTGCACAGAGTGTCGCCTGAACAGACAGGACAACCAGGATGTACACCCATGATCAACTCTGATCGACGGAGGCCTACTACTAAGGTTGGTTTTAGTTTGGGAACGTTAATGCTGACTTGAAACACCTAACATGATGACATGAGGAAGTAAAGGCTCTCCCAGACCTTGATGCAGAAACTATCCTTATCAACCAGCTATTTCAGCAAATGCCCAATAAACAAAATGTGTTTATACTCTACTAGCAGCCATAAGACATGATTTCTGAGTAGGAATTTTGATTGTGGACAATCCTAGCAGTGTTTATCTTTGCTTTCTACAACAGACAGAACTAAAATGTGACTGATTTATACTGCATATATATATATATATGTATATATATATATATATATATATATATATATATATATATATATATATATATATATATATATATATATATATACGTACAGTATATTCCATCTTGTTTCTGTTAAATTCTCTAAAAATCCTTGTGTTTATGTAGCTGATTTTCGTGCATCCTCTGCCTCACTGTAGGACTCCTCTTGGCCTATATCTCCCTTCAGGGACATACTGTTTTGAAACTGAATGTATTTCAGTGAAGTTCACTTTCACTGGCTCAGGCCTTGAAGATAAAATATTGATCAGTTGCTATTGATGTGTATTGCTGTTGGCAAGATTCACGTGTATATGAAATGTTGCTTTGATTATTGTACTTCCAAAGTTTGTTTCCATTCGATACAAACTTGTTTCAAGGAAGGTAGACATTTGATTTCGATTGCTTTCATTTTTTCTGTCGCAATGGTATCAAGACTGTAAAGAAATGAAATCTCAGTTCTAATTCTAACACTTGGGCATGATAGTTAGCAGGAATGGGAGCTATAAAAAAATACCAAAACATGTTCTGTACATTCGTTGTACTGTAGGATGGTTAAGATATCAATCACACACTGGGCAACTTTTATCCTTTTATCTCAGAAGCAGCAACATAATTACAGTATATTTACTTTGGTTAAAACTTTTCTGGACTCTGCAGATTTGGCCTAAGGGCAGTGTGCCTCCACTTGCAAAGGTTTTTTTTTTTTCCTAGTCAGAAAATCTTATGACTTCCATGCCCAGACACACACACATGCACACACACACACACACACACATACACACAAATAGAGGCACAAATCCCTCTGGCCTCCCAGCCTGCCTTCTTCCCCTGCTGCGCTTGATCAGGCGTCCTTTCTTCATCTGCAGAACACAGAGAAATGGCTGTGGTCCCATGTAGCCTTGTTTTCATCCTGCCTTTTTCATTTTAAGCCCCAGAACACCACTGAAAAGGCAGCTTCATTTTGACAAACTCTTTTAGGTGTCCATCTCCTTACTTGTTAGCCTGCCTAGCCAGACGCCTGCGGGTGTAGCAGCGATCCCATCAGCGACTTCTGTCTCTTGTTGGATTCAAGGCTTCACTCTGGGAAATCGTACTGATGGGGGAACAACTGGCTGTGGTGAGAGAAAAGGTCGGAAGATTTCTAATAAGAGGAGAAGGGTCTGAAAAGAATATTTTTAAGGGTTTGTTTGAATAAGGTAGGGGGTGTATGGGATGAAATGAAAGAGGGAGAACTGGAAAGGCTGAGATGGAAGGATTGAGGAGGGAATCAATGGATATTTAAAAACCCAGCGGAAGCCCCATGAATCAGCCAGCATTGCATACTTCGTGTAATCGAAAGACATTCTGACTTTAGCAAATCATTCAGTTTGTAGTTGCTTCCTCTAAGGAGACTGTTTAAGTGCTGTCAATGGGTACAGAACAGAAAAGTCGGAAACTTCAATCAGTTGTCAGTGTGTGTGTATGTGTGTGCATGTGTGTGTGTAATACTATCTTGATAAGAACCATTTTTTTCACCATCACAGTGAAGCCACTTTGGGAATCTGAAGACATTTTGGCCTTTTCCTGTCTCACACCCCTTCAAAGGGCTGTTTAAAGGTTAAGACTTCATTTTAGGGTTAAGGGTAGCATTAGTTTTACGTTAGTGTTACAATAAAAGTTGCGACACGGACTTAGCAGTAAAAGTTGGGGTTTGGGGCTAGAGAATGCTTCATGTCAAAAAACATCCTGATAAAAACAGCCGTTCAAATATCAGTGCATGTATGTGAGAGTCTTTTCATTTTGGTAAATTGATTTGTCAGATAAAAATCTAAACTGAGGACCAAATGAAAGCAAACCATCCAAATGTGATTTGGTGAGTTTTGATGTTCCTGCTTTTATCTCCTTGCCAACAAACTATTGAGATCAGTGGCAGATGGAGAGCCACATCTATGAACCTGTGATGGAAGGAAGCTGATGTCATTGATGTTAGTGAACATTGTGTATGGGAGAGCACCAATTCAATTTGCTGGACTTAAGCACAAATTAGCCCAACATAAATGATGCACTTTATTACACTTTGTTGTCAGCATTATTAATACATTTTGGTGTTGCCTGCTGATTTAGTTCATAAGTATATATTCATATAGTATATAAAAACACAATATGAACATACTGAAAAAGATAAATAAAATTAAATTAGGTGAGATTTTACAACTTCACTTAGCTGAAGAAAACACCAAGAAGTCAGAGTTGGGTAACCCATTATCAACACCCAAAACTAGAGCATTCTGCAGCAGAGAATGGTACCTCATTAAAACTGAAAAAACATAGGATGCTTTGGCTTGTTTTTTTTTTTCTTTATTTCTTTAAACCAACCTCAATCTTTTTGGACAGAGCTGAACCAAGGACACAGCAAAGGTGTTCTCACAAAACAGTGACAAGAAAAATGTTTCGGATCACTTGCACACAAGGAGGTGAGCACTGTCATTAAAACAGCTCATTCAATGAAAAAAAAAAACTAGCAAGACTGCCTTACTGTATGATCCAAATATTTTTTTAGGGTTTTTTTTTTGTTGTTGTTTGTTTGTTTGCATGAGAACATTGACTTTGAGGCAAGTCAAACAGAATATGTAAGTCCAGTCTGTAGCTGATGCATGCTTTACCCTAAACGGCTAAGTTAATTATTGCACCGTGAACAAGGTTTTTTACTGTATCAGTTAGACTTGTAGGTTGGATGATCAAATCACTAGCGCAGGTAGATTGTTTCTGCTAGATCTTCAAAAAAAAACTGAAGGAGTTATCGCCAAAGATCAGTCACCACATTCCAGAACTGCTTATAAACACAGCAGCTGTTCACTTCCCTGAAGCAGTATTGATGGTTCTGATTTCTGTGAGCACACTGACCCACAGCAAATAACAAACTAAACTTTCCACTCAGATGATTCACACTTTCCCTGCCCTCCCCATCTGTCTGTTTCCTACCTGCACGGTCCACTGTAGTCCCAGGGCTAAGAGATTATCGTGTTGATCTCAAAGTGTGAATCAATTAAGCTCTCACCACATTTGCAATCAATAAACAGCAAAGCCACTGACAGGGTTTTGCCTCAATCCTTCTGCCGTTGTCAAAATGTCCTCCAAAGCACGTAAGTTCAAACCCCTGTAGAGACAGTCAAACAAAATGACTACTCCAAGTATGTCTATATCGACAGGTGATAAGCAAGGGGACTTGGGCAAACCATGGGTAACAATAGAAAAGGGGTTTTCAGGAATCAGAGATGGATTTGTGTCATGATTGTCAATGATCTATTCTCTTGCCCTCTCAGTCAGACAGTGAAGCCCAATTTGTATCCCCATTTCTTTTTTGTAACTGTCAGGGAGACAGACGTGTGTCCATGTCTGCTGCTGGGGCAGTCAATGAGCCATTGATTTGGAGAACCGTGTTGATGTCTGAGATGCCTATGTGATGGATGGGCCCTACCTTAAACAGAAGGTAAAAAAAAAAATAAAATAGCATGCACACACACATACGCACACACACACACACACACACACACACACACACACACACACACACACACACACACACACACACACACACACACACACACACACACACAGGCACTATAATAAAAACAAGTAAAAGTATGAGATGCAGTAGTTTTCAAACTTCATAAATTGCCCACAAAGCCATTTCAGAGTAAGTGCTTTCATACCTACGTTTTCTTTTGATGGTCTTTTACTTTTTTTAAATCTCTTTGTCTAATACAATTACTACAGATTTCTTGCCCAATACAGATTCAAAAATGTATCCATTTTTGATGATTTCAAACAAATTTGACATCAAAGGAGGCCATTTGAGCACAGAACACAAAGAAAGTGACAGGATGTGCGTGTATGTACGTCGTTGTGTCACACAAATACTACATAATAATCTATTGTTATGTCCTTTCATTATGGTCTGCTACTAGAACGCTTTCACTTGACAAGCCTTTCTAATTCACTTCCTCGCACTCCTTTATAGGGTTTTCCTGCACCAATATGTCAACATAATAAATAAATAAATTCCAGTTTACTAATAACCCTACAGTATCATCAAAGACAAGATATTCATATAACATCTTTTATAAGAATGTTTTATATAATGTGTACACTGACGTGTGTGCCAGCGGGCTCATATCCAAAATAAACGATATGCATCTGTATGCTGGTATGTGAGGATGGCTAGTTTTCTCAGCTTGTGTTTGCTCAAGGGCCTATTTTAGTCACTTTCACAAAAAAAAAGAAAAAAAAGATCTTCAATATAGCAAGTGTGAACTGCACAACAAAATTAAGTCAGTTGGTGCAAACACAGCACAAATAAAAGACTCGTTAGTTCAATAGAGGGTGCAAGCAAAGCCTAATTATTCCATTCTATCATTGTGTATTCTGTCAGAAAAAAATAGATCCAACAATGTTATTTGGGAAGTGAACAAATGATCTTCTTTGGGGGGATAGGCATTAGTTATGTTTGTGTGGTGAGCTGGTCTGATTCCACTGGAGCTGCATGAAAAAAAGCTGATGAAGAACGAGGACAGGTGCATGAAAACATGCAAAGGCACATCTTACACAGGTAATAAAATGTCCATGCATGCATGCAATTCAACATAGTCAGGTTTGTGAGAGAAAAGAAAGGAAAACTTGCATGTAAAAATGGTATTGCCTTGCTATATCTATTCATTAGCTGCTGGACTCTATGGATATGAAAGATAAATTACAGTTGGTGTGGTAGCAAAGGTTATTGATTTTGCAGGTATCTGAAGTATCATTACCCCACATGTTGGTAATAGAGCCTAGCAGTGTTTATTGTTTCGTTATAATCATTTTTTAAAATACTAACTCAATACTGGTATAATCTAGTTTATTTTAGGAACAAAAGCTATTTGCAGTCAGCTCAGTTGTTGAACCATTTGGAAAAGAAATCCATCTGTTATCATCCAAGCCATTTAAAACCATCCAGGGAAAGCAATTACTCCATCTTAACCATTCATTCTAATTCATTCTAATGTTGTTGTTTTTTTTACCCCCTCTGTGAGGACAGTATGACTGACAGTTCAAACATACTACTGGCCCAGTTCTATATCAGAGAGCACTCTAGTTGAGGCCAAAAACCTCTCTGAGCCCCAGGGGAAAATAGGTTAAGTAGGTGGAGTTGGTTGTGAAAGCTGCTATTTGATAAAAATGATCCCTAAACGTGCTGTAATAATGTAAAATGATGGGTTAACACTCCCAATCCTTCCTCATCATCCTGCACCATCCATATTAGTGTAAGTGCCTTGATCATCCATGTGCAAAACCCACCGGGAGGATAGGGTGGGAGGTGTTGTTGGTGAAGGTGTGGCGGCACACTCCTCCTTGCATCATATGCAACACCCATTTCATGGCTGACTAACCTGATGGAAAGTAATAGGGGGTCCAGGGAAATGAAGTGACATGGCCAATAACTTTCATTATGTGTCTGTAACCTTGTCCCATCTGCTAATTATTTTTCCACTGGCAATCATACGCCACTATGTGTTAGACCACAACATCCCAGGTAATCTCTTTTCACTGGCTTCGGTTTGACATTGGTGGTATTGTTAGGAAACAGTGGACGAGCAAACACTGATACTCCAGCCTGAGGTGAGGTTTACTGGTGGAGACCAATATATCTGTTTGCTTTTGCAGAGTCAGATTTGTCTATCCCTTCCTCAGCTCCTTTTTATAGATCATAGCCTCTTGCCAGATGCAATCTGTCTTTCTTTCTCTCTCCTCTCTCCCACATAGCTGTGAGCTGAGAGATGCTACCCTGTGTAAGTTCTGCATTTCTTAGTTTTGTGTAGGATCAGTATATAAAATATTAGGTGCACCCTCCAACTATTGATGTGAATGTGTTTTTGGCACGTCAATATATCAATGGCCTCAAGCGTTACAATGCTGATTTAGCTTGCCTCCTCCTGTTCACAACAGAAACTCTTTTAATAGGGGGAAAATGCAACGAGGGGTCATGGAAAAAAGCAGGAGTTCATAATAATTTCTGCACACAGCAAGCAGCAATGTGTACTACAGCAGAACTAATCAATTAGCTTCTGTAATTTAATGATGCTGTGGGTTTATGCAAACCAGTTGCAATGAGAAGAATCAGCAGAATGAATAATAGATCACAAGACTAAATCTGAAAATGGGGTAACAGAACAGAAAGCTCGCTATGAGTTCTTATCTTCATATTACCACTGGTACCAAACAGTAGGTTGCTAAGTGCTCTGCCGTTCAGCGTTTAAGCTGGAAATTCTGGAGCCCATTATAGCTTTATTGTATTTCCTCTGTCATTATAGCTGTTCTGTTTTCTTCAAACAATTAAACCTGGGACTGTAACTCTTGTCTTGTGTCTGCCAAACTCCTCCAACAGCTAGAGTCAGCCTCATTTACAGAAGCCTATGGGGGTCCATGCAGGACAGCATTTCAGCACCACCTAGTGGCATCCTCTGAATCAAGGCATTGTTTGTGGATTAGGTTTAAACTGCATCCAATAAAGACTTCTGCATATTAATGCAAAACAGGGGAGCGAGTTCCAAGCACCTATTTCCTGCTGTCATCCTCGGATATGAACCGGGAGGTAATACTGTTTTACTGTAAAGACCCCAATCAGAAACAGTGGGGAGAATCTGACAGTGCTGAAGAGAGAGGAGTATCTACTTTGCCATTACCATTTGTTACTTTCAGAGGCATTAGGGAAACAGCACAATGGCTCATAAGCCAAATGGTGTGGTATGAAACTGTCATTAGAGAAATGATAGCAAGAAAAGCCAATGGGCAATGGAAATGATAACAGAACACAATATCAGACCACGGTTGCTTGATGTGTATTATATTTCTCCAGGGTATATCATCAAACCAGATATGCTGCACGCCAATAATGTCTTATTTTTCTTTCAATTATGCTTTATACATCGTTAATGAGAGCTTTCTTTTTGAAAGCAAGCAAATCTAATACAATGTCATTACTAATGGTTAGGCCACGCTATAGTACAGGTCCATCCTAATCAGATTATTTCTAATGTAGTGTAATTTCTCATACACATGCACCCACAAACAGGCCATTCTTTCTCTTTTAGTATTATCAATTCTCCCTGTAAATGTATTTTATATCCCTTTGCAACAAATGCGATGGTGTAATGACAATGATATCATTGTGGGAAACAGCCTCTCATCTATTCCACTTTATCTCTGATATCCTTTTTCTTTATTTCTTTATTTATTTTGTGAATAAATCCAAAAGGGGCAAAGGGAGCCTCAGCCGAACGCCCTCTACCCCTGGACAGTGCCTGCGACTGAAGACACTGGTGGAAAGAAAGAGACTCCCTAACTATGGAGTTTCATTTTGGCATTAAGGCTCAGCATACCACAGAGACCAGAGAACACAGTGATGATGAAAAAGAATGTCCTAGATTTTCAGAGAAAGAAGGGGGCTGGGCGTGGGGAAATGAGATTAAAGGATATGTTTTGACAGTGGTAGCCTTTTTCAGACAAAGTCCCACACCGCATTCAGGGTCTCTTTCTTCCTATTAACAGTGATATGGGTCAGGTTCCAGGTCATATTCTTTAAGTTTTGCCATCATTTGATTTGTTAAATGAATACACACATAATAGCACTGAACACACCTGCCACCCCTCTTTCCCTCACCTTTGCCATCTTTGCCTCTCTCAATCCATCATTAGCTGGCAAAATCGGCTCAGTCTGTCCAAGAAAGGCTGCCAGGATTTTTAATTTTTCTGTGACACACACGCTCACACTGCACAGACACACATAATAATCAAGCACACACATGCTGCCCCTCATAAATCGTCTTCATCAACCTCCTCTCTGCCCTCCATCTCCGTATCCTCCCACGCTTATCTTCAACTAACTGCCTCCCCTCCTGCTCACACCTCACCCAAGGGTAGTCTCTCTCTTTTGTCTCTCTCGCTTCTTTGTCAGTGAGGTATGCTTTTCGCTCACTGTAATAATAAGGCTTTCAAAGGCTTGTGGTACCACTTTGGCTATTCATTATGACCTGCCCGTGGTTCCAGAAAGATCACTTGTTGATGCCAGGTGAGACAGAGAGTAGGAAGGTGGGAAGGAGGGAGGGAGAGAAAGTGGTGAGATAGATAGCGAGGGGTGGGTCTCTGCAAGGCAAATAAAGCCTTGGCTATTTCAAGGTTGTCATGCGTCATTCTGTCCATGGGCCTGTCCACACACGGCTGTCTTTGCACAAGCCTGTCCACATTATGAATGGCTATCAGTGGTCAATCAAAACAGAATACAGGGACTCAAGGCTAGGCTGAATATAAGCACAGAGAAACTACAGCGTATTTCATTTTTGAACAAGCTCATCATTAGCAAACAGTAACAACTGGCTATTTTATATTATCTTTCTCGCTGCTTTTTTTCCCTGTTTTTAATTCCCTTTTATCTCCCTGATTTTTCTCTGTTCCTCTGTCTCTTTTGTGTTTCTTTGTCCCTGAGGAGGTGGTGGAAATGTGAGCACGCCTCGGGCCGGAAAGAAGGTCAGAGACAACAGCGGTGAGGATCCTGCATAATTGTACTTCTAATGCGCTCACATTTTCCATTTAGGAAAACCTAGAGTGATTCAGGTGTCACTCTCGGTTCTTTTCATGAGTTGAGTTGCATTATAATGCTCTTAGTGGAACATCTGCATTCCACTTCATGACGTCTGAACAAAGAGGGTGGAAGTACTGAAACATTATGATATAACCATAGCAGAATTAAGACGTTTAATATCTCTGCAACTTTAACATTATGTAAACGAAATGTAAATCATCTTTGGTACAAAAATCTGAGACTGCATCAAAAAACTTGTAACTAATCGGAAAGTCGGAGAGTTTTGAAACATTTAAAAATTGGTCATATATAATGGCATCGAGTGTTAACTACCTTGTACAAAAGAGCAACATTTACCTTAAGTTGTATGTCTTCTATTGAGATATATGTTCACATGAACACTCAAGTGATTGATTTATTCATTAGATACTTGTACTTCAGCTTGCAGATGTTGTTAATGCGCTGTCAGTATTGTCATAAAGGGAATCATGGTCAGAAAATAGATTGTTTTTCTAAGCAAAGAGGAGCTTTCTCTCAGATAATAGTAGCTAAATTAAAGGTTTTGAAGTAGGCAAGGCACAGAACTCTGAAGCACTTTGCAGAAACTGGATCAGCTGTATCCAAAGCAAGATCTGATAGATGAAAAAAACTAGAACACCAACAGAAGATCAAAGCTTATCTCACAAAACTCACATTCCTATACAACTAAACTACATTTACATTTTGAAAGAAACACATTTTCCCTTGAAAGGCTATCCCATAGTGGGAAACACTTCCAGTTTGAATGAGCCACAAAATCCATGTTAGGACAAAGGCAGGGAGATGGAGTTTTTCACTTGCTGTATGGTTAGGTTTAGTCACCAAAGTTGCTTGGTTACACTTAGGGACATCATTCATTTGATTTAAAAGGTGATCCTGTCAAAACATCTGCCTTCTCCTTCATTGTCTGGGTTGCCAAAGTGATGAGTCCTGCCCCATCTAAAATATGATTGGTTGGCTGAAAAGAATCAACAGTGACATGCTTATTAGTAATGTTTGTGATATGTCAAAAACAAACTTAATCCGAAAGAACATACATTTCCCTCACTACATGATGGAGAATGCGGTTGTGTTGTATAGAAATGTAACTTTTGCAAGACAAGGCTGGACGAAAAGCAACTTCACACTCATCAAAGCTTTACAAGAACTACTTGAAGGCCAGAGAAGACTAAGGAGTGCTGACAGTCATGGTCTTTCCCTCACAGTACCTCAACCCCATTGAACATTTATGACACTTGACTGAGAACGCTGAGCATTCCTGACATAACAACAACCTTGAACATCAACAAACCATCTTGGGGTTACATGAGTTATCTGGTTTTGCACAAATGTGTGGAGTCCACATAAGGTCGAATGTTGCAGTCATTAAAGATGACATAATAGAAACAGCCTGAAATCCATCTACATTATTTTTGTGATAAAATGATGTTTTAAATTCAAAATGAATTTTAAAAAAGAAGCAAGCAGACATACTTCTGTTTCATTATAATTCCAGGCTTTTTTTTTTTTAATTTAATTTTGATGCACTGTTTAGAAATCCCAGTTTGTGTTGAGTGAGATGTATGTGATGAATTTCGTAATGGTTAAATTCCATTTTGGCATTACAGAATCAAGTGATTCTCTTTCTAGGAGAGAAAAGTTGAGACAAAACTGATGTCTGCTAAGCCTTTTAGAGTTTTTGGAATTGGCTACATACTTGAGATATTTGGTCATTAGTAGTTGTTTGCATTGTTTGTTTCTGTTGCTTAATATTCTGTTTTGAGGACATAATGTCACACAAAGTAACCACAACCTTAATTATGCATAATTTAAGTCCAAATATGATGTAAACCTCTGATATCTTTATATCTCATGTGCAAAAAAACAACAGGTCAGTCTGAAGCACAGTAAAAGTCTTAAAGTATGTGCTTTGAGTTTGTGACAGGAAAGAAAACTGTGTTAATATTCACATCAACTATAAATGATCAAAACAAATGGCAACTACATAAAGATTAGATTTCAAAGTCACGAAAATTGAAACAGTTTTCTCTGTGCTTGAATGCTGGAGGTGTGTCCGCTGAAGGCGCTAAGTGGCAGCTTTCCCACCAGCCCAAATATACCAAACTAACTTTGAAAAATGACCTGAGATATTTTTAATCAACCAAACAGGTTAGAAGCTTCCTTTGGATTCTCTTGGCAGTTGTAGGGAGGAGGGAAAAATGTCCCTCGTCCAGAAAGGAAAAAAATCTCAGGCAGAACCAGGTACTGGGATGCAGCCATCTGCCTCACCAGTTGGGGTGAGGGTAAGGTGGAGAGAAAACACGGAAGCAGGTGGACAACAGACAAACAATGCAATAAACAATTCTGAGGTCTGGTCTATCGGGTCAGTGACTGCAGATCAGAAACATGTAGCTACAGATCCAGAGATACCCGTATAGCGGTCAAAACACAATAGACATGCAATGGTGGTAAATAATTATATTGTAATTCACACTCATTGGTTGTCATGTACTGCCGGTGATGGTTGCAGATACACAGTTCAGTAACACACAGTTCACAGTCTGTACACGTTTTCAGCAACTATTTTCTGTCAAATGAAACATCTTTAGAAATAAATCTCTCAATTTCCTTTGCAGAGACTTTAACCCCTTTCAGCGATAATAGAAGGTATGACCTGAATGTACTACTGTTGTTGGAAGAACCTGGAATAGTGCAAAATAATGAGAAGTTTACACAAGACATTTCTGTTTTCTGGTCCTTGCATGAATAACAGATATGAACTTTGATATGAACTAGATCAAAAATCCATCAATGCTGCTCCCTTAAGCTACTCTTCTAATGCTGTGATTGTTTATGGCCATATTGTACCAGTTACAACCTACAACTGTGCCTGCAATAAAAACATGGACCAGTTTTGAGCAAGTTAGGTTTTTTCCTCGTCATAATAATCCTGCACTTGCCTGGGTCGCTTTCCAGTTTTATGAATCTATAAATGCTCTGAGGCTTTCTTGATTTGTTTTGCTTTAGCTGGTTCACACTGTATTGCCCTGGGTTCACAAAATATCTGATAAACGATAAGTTTCTCTTATTGTCTCTGTTATCTTTGAAGTTAATTTTCAGTTTTTTGGTTTCTAATTTTGAGTTTGCTCTGCGGGAAGTAAAAAGCATTCTTGTCCTCTGTTCTTTAGCAGTATACAAAACAAGACATCCTCTGAGAATGACTTTCGCTATTTCTAACTGCACAATGGTGACATTTTTGTGCAGTCGGCTTATTCAGTCATGCTGCTGACTCTTTATCTTTATAGCTTTAAACTTTATGCTAAAATTGAGGATGTGGGATTGTATAAGTTGAGGCTTACTGGTCTGTGGTTTGAAATGGTAATTGGATGGATTTTGTTTTCAGGGCATTTACGACATACATTCATTAGGTACAGGCTACTAACTTTACCCTGTGGAGAATCACAGGGGGCTGGAGTTGATACTCGCTGACATGGGGCAAGAGGTGGGCTACACCCTGGACAGTTCTTCAGCGCATCACAGGGCTAACACAAAGAGAGAGAAAACCATTCACTCTCACATCTACAGCCAATTTACAATAACCAGTTAATCTACCATGCATGTCTTTGGACTGTTGAAGGAACCCGAATCACATTTATGCTGCTCAATAACAATGTTGCTAATTAGCAAACAGTTAAATTTCCAAAAAGTTAATGCAAAAAGTAAAATAATGTATCAATTTTCAGTTTTTTGACTTCTCTGATTACCAAACACAACACCTAGGTCTGTAATACAACAAATTCCATTTTATTTTGTTGATTTTTACCATTTAAATGACTACATTTAAAAAGAATTTAAAAGTAATTCCACTATCATGATATCAGAAAGTGTTGGGAAAATGTTTTATCAGTGCTGATTATTTTAATCCTTGAAGCAGGAATAAGCTGTGATTAAGGCATTAAATATTTTCCCTTGTGCATGACGGAAAAGCATTTTTATCTGACTGCAAACTGAAGCATAACGAAAGATTTTTACATCCATGATAACCTTTGTTGTGAGGAGGCGTCTGGAGGTAATTTGGTCTCCATCAGTATGCTGGGTTATGCATTTGTGTTGAGTGTCAAGTCGAGAGCTCTGTGTGGTGCAGACCGGCGTGTTCGGTTCAACTACTGCGCTAATGAAATCCACTCAGTGCACTCTTTGGGTGTCTGATGAGCAAGAACAGGGGGCTGAAAGGTTGGATAAAGAGCAGGTAGCAAGCACTGGAAGGTGAAAATGGCTAGATGGTATTTGATAAACACTCCAAACAGACACACATGAATACACATATGTTCGCCACAATCGCTCTTTGATTCTGCTACCCCATGCTTGCCCTCACCGCTGCTCAGACCCCGAGGCAATACCTGGGGCTAAAGACTTTACAGGGCTCTGACTCTGAAGCATCAACAGTGGGCGGGGGAGCTGAATTGGAGATTAAGAACGTGCGCCGTGTGTGTGTTTGTGTGTGTGTGTGTGTGTGTGTGTGTGTGTGTGTGTTGGAGAGAAAGCTTAAGAAGGAAAGACAAACACATGCTGTCATCAGCCTCTCTTAGGGAGCTCCAGGGATATCACAGATGCCATTAGACTGGGCCACATGCAGCAGAGCTGACGTTACGCGGAGAGACTGCAGACGGAGCATCAAAAGACGACGGCACAGACCTGAGTCAAACAGATTTGTCAGTTTTAGCATTTGTTCCACATTCCCCGGTGTTCAAAATATGTGGGACTTCACTGTCTCGCTAAACTTTTCATAACGTCAGGTAAGCTGTCGATCACTGAAACATACATACGCTGACAAAATATGCAAATGGCTCGCCGAAAAGAGCTCTGAAGTAGCGTAACTGCAGTCGCATATACAGATAAAGCCTATTATTAAAAGCCATTAGCAGTCGGCTGAAAGAAATCTGACAAATAGCCCATTAATGTGACTTTTTAAGGAAACATTAGAGAGCCACTGAAGATTCAAAGAGGACAAATAATCTGCGCCCAAATTACTGGTGCATTTGTGGACAAAAAGAATAATTAATCAAAGCTGCTAGGAACAGTCTTTAATATTAAAACAAAAAAAGTCTTGAGAAACAGCCTAGAAGGTGCATAGACAAAAAGAAGCACTAGCCAAAAGTACTTTTTTTTATCACTTGTACCTTGTAGTATTTTCAAAGATGTTAATTCAAATGTAATGTAAATTTCCATTTTTTAAATTTAGTTTGTATAATTTGAGCCCTATATTATACGCTATGTAATTACCCCAATCGAATGACTGCAAAACTCACCTGACCCAGTCCTATCATGTAAACCATCTCTTTCTTCAAGAATGTTATTTGAAATATAAATAATGATCATAGTTTCTAGTGTCAGTTTACTGTAACAAGTTAGCTATTCAATGTATACATATAGGGAGGCCATATTACAACAGGAAATGGGGAAAGTGAGAGTACACCAAAATGTATGTCAGCATTTACATTTGCATACAATGTAAATATTATTCCAGCTTGATTCTTGAGTGTGAAGAGAGAGGGAAAGCCCACACATGTAAAGCAGGCAGGACGTGTGTGATGAAAACAGCCAAACAAAGGAAATGTCGCATAAAGTGTTCCTAAAATAAAAAGAACTGAACTAATTATGCTCTGTTGTTGTTTATAAGATGCTAGTGCCTCCATCTTTTATTCATCAAGACACAAGGCGGCTGGAGGTTCTCTGTCTTTCTCTCTCATGCTCACTCCCTCAAATCTCATTTCAAACAGAACCCATTGAGCCGTGGAACTGCATTCTGAATCACAATGAACTTGTTTTTCTGCAGCAAGAAAGGGAGGAGTTAAAAAAAAAAAAAGGCAAGAGTGAAGCCGTCGCGTGGCAAACGGATAGAAAGAGAGGGAGAGGCCTTTCTAAATGTTACCTGACAATCACCGCTGTGCAGCAGGCGAAGACATGGGTTCACAAAACAGGAAGTAGATGACTTGTTTTGGTATTGAGGACAGGCCACCCATTCAGAGCCAGTTGGTGTGTGCACTTGTTTCTGATACCCACAGGAACACATACACAACGGTGACAACACAGACAGGACAAATGGGCATTTTGGCACACAGAACCCTACAACAAGTCCTTGATTTGGAAAGAAACTTCCCGAGGCACTGAGAATTAATTGAGTTAGTCATCCCTACTGCAGACACTTCTGCCTCAGGAGGGCCTCTTAATGTGAGATTCACATTATTTAATGGGGAATTTCACGCTCATCTCCTGAACTGACCAAAGTGTATTGTCAGGCTATGCCTCATTAGACAAGCTGCAGGTTTTTCTCCCTGTGGATATATTGTACCTGTTTCCCTACTTTTGGGATCCGTAGACATGTTACATTTCTCATCTACAGCCACAAGTTCCCTTTGGGAATAAATGGTGTCGCTGAGGGATTTAAAGTCTGTGTGTTAACAAGACCCATCACAGTTTGACAGCCTTTAGTGAGAGTGCACAAAAGAATTTATATTGTAACAAATGCGTAATGAAAAGAAGATGTCCAAAAGCTAGAGAAAACACTCACATGCCTTCAATTGTTTTTTGGCTCAGTAAGCTAGATGACATGAAAAACGGCCAAACATGTTCTCTCAACAAAGTTTTCTCCATCAATACAAAGAAGGACAGCAACTTTAGATGTAAGTGGGCTTTGTTTCTCTGATCTGAAAAGAGCGCATATGAAATATCTGCTTAAGTAACAAGTGCCACACTGGGTTTGTAGGTGAAATGGTAAAGTGCATGCTATTTTTGAGATGCCCAGAAAAAAGGAAAAAAGAAAAATGAAAAAAAAAGTCTGGAGCTCACAGAGACCTTCAGAGTTTATATGATCCATCTCTGAGCCGCCATCTGGCCTCGGCTTCTGTTAATAGAGGGTTTTGCTCTGAGCTAGCCAACACGTGGCTCCAGACAGCCAGAGAGAGAGAGAGCGAAAGCAGAGAGAGAGGAGAAAGAAGCAGGAGGTAAAAGAGAGAGAAACTTAAAGGTGAGAGTGAGAATGCGAAGGAGCAGAGGAGGGGGATGCAGAGCGCTAGAAACAGCAAGGCAGGCGGAGACAGGTGAAATTAAGACAGAGAAATATGGGTAGAGAGGGAATGAAGAAGAAAGAAAAGGTAAAAGATTGAGCAGCAGAGACAGGAGCAGCAGAGTGCACTCTAGGGGGGAGCATGTACTTAGAATAAGGAGTAAAGCAGAGAAGTGGAGCTTTGGAATACATGCGCCCCAGGGAGGATGGTGTGAAGTACCTTTTGTCTTCCCACCATCAGGAGCTTCTTTTGAATAAACCAACCCGAGCATTTCCTTTTTGTAAATTTCAGTTTAAAGAAGGGCAAAGCTAAAGCTTCTCCCACAGTGGCGATCGAGTATAGTTGTACCTCAGCCCACACAAATCCCTTCCTCAATAGCTGTGGGTGTGTAACAGTTTCATTTCCATTTGAGAGCACAGAGAGATTGCTCATTGCCTAGACACGTTAGCGCAGCCTCACCTTGGTTGTGAGCCTGCATATGTTGTCCACAGTGATTGGCAAGGCTGTGTGACCAATTTGATTTAAAGCTTTATGCCTGCTTTCTTTATCCCCGAGACTTGTCAAAAATGACACGTGGCATCGCGGCAAGACAGTCATGCTTCCGCCGCCGTCGCTACTTCTGCTTTTGCACCGCCACCAAATCCCGCTGGGAAAATAACAAACTCAGGAGTTGAAATTCATCACCGCTGATCATGGTCATTGTTTAGTTGTTGCTTTTTGACATGCCAGTGCACTTCTCCAGAAACCAGATTGAGAAGTTAAAACAAGATTGCACTAGAAACACACAGTGTTGCATGTTAGTGGAAGGAGATGGTAATTAAGCCTGGGGCAAAGCGGTAATGGATCAGCCCAGAACTGTCATCCACAACTCTCCAGTGCCCTGCCTCTGATGAGCGAGCAGTTTTCTGTCAACCCGCAGAAATCAAAGAGGCAAAAACGAATGAGAGCTTCGATATTCGTTTGGCATGAATCAAACGGCCTCTGGTGTGGTGCGAAATAATAAGCGGGGGGAAAACATACTATGTCGAAAACACATTTGAACTTTTTTTTGGAATCGTAATTAGAACTATTCCAATTAGTTTTGTGCACCAAAGCTGAAGTAATCTGAGCATTAAATAAGACATTTTATTCTACAAGTATAAGCATGTAAATAATGTAAATATTGTTTGAACATAAGGCTTTTGATATGACTGATCAAAATGTAGAATAAAAGAAAAATACAAACATTTGGGAAATTTCTTTATGTTTTGCTGCTCAAAGTATGCCTAAAGGTTTAATCACACACACACACACACACACACACACACGCACATGTACACAAATAATTGTACACTAACTATAAACTAAATTAATATAAACTACAAAATTTGCACTTAAAAAGTCTTTCTTTGATCATCTTCTGTACTATTTTCAGAATGCTGACTGTAAACTCTTTAACTCGTTACTGTAAATAAGCCAGATATTTTGTTGAAGATATACATTAATTGCCCTAAACATTTGTGAAAGAACAAGTAAGTATTTAACAAGTTCTTTTCTTTGTTTGCTTTCTGTCATGAGTAAAATTTATGAACAGTGTCAAACTAAATAAATGTCGCAATTAAAGTTCATTAGGTAAAGAAAGTGCATCGCTCATTTTCATTTACTAATGTTTAATTAAAAGTTATAGGACATTGTTAATTATTTTTGAGATGGATTTTTGTTTTCTCCATGCAGGGAATACAAACAATCAATGCTAGTATGCATCAGCATGCAAACCCACATGTACACAAGCGAGCACCGTACACACATAACAACCTGATTGCACTGTCAACACAGTTATAAAGACGCATAAAATAATACAAATGTGTAGTTTTCTTAGTTGCCTGAGGACTGTTGGTACGGCACTGCAAAATTGGGTGTCTCTTTGTATCTCAAAGTTTTCATTAAAAAAGCTCACATAGCCCCTTTTCTCCATTTCACTGCTCCCATGAACAAATAAGATAGCCATGAAACAGACCAGAGGCTAATAATCCTGCAGGGTTTTTTCATGTAGCTTTTATGATTTTGTTCATATAAAATGATAATGATAATAATTTATCAACATAGACAAATAAGGACAATCAAGCTAGTAGCTACAATGTGCGAGAGCTGACTGATTTTTCATTTTTTTTATATTGAAAATATAAAAAGGTCTCTGTGCTTTAATGCCACAAGAGGTTACATAAGTGCACATTAAAAATAAAAGACCTGACAAGAAAAACCAGCATCAGCTGTATGTCATGTTAATTCAGTCTGCTCAGTTCTTGTCAGTCTTAAATAATGAAATCAGTACAATCATTGATACCCACTATATAGCCTACAGACTGCTGCACAGAAACACAAAAATTCAAGGGACATACATAAATATTGATGAGTTGAAAAACTATTATCTCTTAGTAAGTGTACTTGTTAACCCAGTTGTGTAGTAAATGCGGCCATATGGACAGAGATATGAGCAAACAGGAGTTTTGAAACAAAAACGACTAGAATTCAACATTCACAAGGATGTCCATTTTATTGTGTCTTGCTGTCTGAGTGTAGAGCTTTATTTGATCAGGTGCATCCTACTGAGACTAAAATCTCATTTTTGTGAGACCTGACTATGTATAATAGCACAAGATATTGAACAAAAATAATAAATGTTATGATGTAAAAATCATGATGCAAAACACCACACAAAATTAATGTCACAGTATTCCCTGAAAGGCAGAGAGAGCAGTGGTGGAAGATGATTCACAGGCAGGACACCTGGCTATTGACCTTGGAATAGAATTGACACGAATAGCCCTTCAGTGGAAGCCACAGTATCAAAGGGAGAGGAAAGAAAACTGCAGAAATGCCCTTGTGGCTGGAGGAAGGTGATATCAGCATCCCTGTCACTGAAGAGAAAGCAGAAGGTAACATCGAACAGCAGGGCCAGAGGAGTGGTGAGAGTGGGCGGCCAAGTAAAGAGAGGAGTGATAGGCAGACACCCAAACTGAACTGGGCACTGTATACAGGCAACTGTTATAAAGAGACAGCTGCTCTTCAGACCCTGAGAGGGACAGAGAAGAAGTTAAGAGAAATTGGGACTTTAAACGTGAATATGGTGTGAAAAGATTTGTGAGATTATGCAGGGAAACAAAGCATAGGAGGGAACAGGACACTGACAGACTGGTACAAGATTGAAGGCAGTAGAGGCAAGGGGGCATAAATGTGTTGCAAAATGACATCCAAGCTAGATTGGCAACCTAAAGGAGCACAGAAACCCATCTGTATTTTGTGTCACTATATATGAAAGTAGCACCCCAGGCTTATTTAGAAAAGCTACATACAAATGAAGAAAGGAACAGAGTGTTTGGTTTACCTATAGATTTGCCTCCCACTGGGACAATGAGAAACCTATTTGATGTTCACGCTCCCACGTTGGGGTCTATAGAGTGCCCTATAGGCTGTATGGAACGCTGGAAGATGTGTTGTATTTTTGTGGCGACTTCAGGATAGAAACGGGGAAGAAGCTTATTCCTATATCTTATATATCTTATCCTATTTCCTCAGGGGAAGTGTGCGTGTTGTTGTTGGACAGTTTAGGCCTTCCAATCCTCTCAATGTACAACATCAGATTTTCTTCAGTGTAGTGGATTGCAGGTTGTGTAGTTGCCTAGAATAGATAATCTGCACCTCAGTGCAGAAAGCCAGAATACCAGATTCTTCTGCCTGTGTGGAGCACACCTTAAATTATGTCAATAAAGCTGGAATGGAGTCATTAGCATGTGCTATTATTACCGAAGGCTTTGGTTTTATTCCACGTTTTCTGCTATGGTAAGAATTAGGGTATTTCAAAGTGCCAGACATAGTTAAAGGGCTAATGAAGGAAAGTGTTAAGAACATTCAGATGTGTTTTGTAATTGCAGAGTTTACTGTGGTATCAGCTGGAGGTAAGCATTATGGGATAGTTCACTATTTCACCATTTTCACAATGTCCACGGAGGCTATTATTAGGAAAGCTTTAGGACTTGCCAAGCATGGATAACAGGATAACCATCACTACCACAGCACCATGGCTAACAAAGGACTGATGGACGCACTGAACATATTCAACTTTAAGTGGGCAAAGATAAAGAGTAAGCTAGAGGAATCGAGGTATACGTAATTCAATTGTAAAGGGTAAATGTTCGAAAAAGAGGTTAGATCAGGAAGTAATTGCAACAATGCTGGAGCATGCAGTTTCCGAAGGAAGCATGATGTGGCTCTTAGTGATAAGGAGCGGATTAAAGGGTTGAGACAGTAGTTAGTGGATGGCATTGAGTATAAAGACATCAAACCTTCCAGGCACGCTCAAACTGTGGTCCCTCCAGTTTGGACTGCCGCCACAATTGTTTAGGCCCCTGACAGTGTATGATGTACTAGTTGCAAAGGTATTCAAGCCTGAATGTCCCAGGGTCTCTTAGCAGTGTGACCCTGTATGGAATAATGATTTTAGGGCTCACTCTAACCAGTAACCTCCTTGGTTTGCCGTGCAACAGCAAGACAAGGAATCTGTCCGAGTCTATGGATACAACAGTACAAATGACCACATCAATAGTCCGACAACGGAGGAAATGGAACCCAAAGGATGCACTTATACAGGCTCAGGTGAAGGTTTTCCAGGTACAGCATGGGCATGGGGATTGGACTAAGCATAGTACAGCCTACATGGAGCAAAGCAAAAGCAGCATGCAATGGGAATCTGGTTATAGATGAGGTTCGAAGGCAAATACAGGCTCCAAGGAGCTGCCATTGGGAGTGAGAGTGAGCTTAGAATCAGCGGATATAAAAAAAAATGGCAATTTGTTTGTTTGGTGGGAGAGAAAAAGCCATTTGAGTATGGTGCAGGGCTGCCAAAGAAAGGAAGAGACTAGAGGATAAGATTTAGTGAAACAACCTATACTCAAGAGAGAGCTCAGGAAACTCCTACATTCCATGAACTTAAGACAAGATTATATCTTGTGGTCTGAAATGCAGGTATTTTTGTATGTTTTGTACATTTGTATGTTTCAGATGTGTAGAGTTGGTAGCAGTGGGAGATGAGTGTGGATGGGGACCTAAGCTTTGCCTCATTGGCATTAGGAGTTTGTCAGCAAATCCATTTTCCCCTGTTATATGAACTGGTGGCAAAATCAAAAAAAAAACAAAAAAAAAAACATGCCAGGCGCTAACCAGTTTCAGGGAATGACTATTGGTCAGAAGAAAGGAGGGTGACTGGGACAAGACTGTATGTTTGGTTTAATAACAAAGTAGCCAATTAGAATATTTTATTTCTGTAATGTAGAGGCTAGATAGTGTATTCTTTGAGTGTGAAGGTAATTATTTGACTCTTGCTGTCAGAGATACTATTATGTTGGCTAGCTTGGTGTGATGATAGCTGAGCTGTAGCAAACCTGGTAATATAATAGACAAGAGACTGTAGCCTGTTATGGAGGGATGTGTTGGGTGTGTGGATGCAGGTATCATGGATTTTGTACCAGAACACACTGCTGAGTCCCTCCATGCTGTTTGACTGCCCTCACTGTAAAAAAAAAAAAAAGGCTAAGAGAAATCTGGACCAAAATCCATTCATAAAATGCTTATTAACACTTACAAATACTGACTGGATGAACTGTAGAAAATGTGATTTATTACCATTTATAATTGCATGACTAATTATTGTACATGAACATGGACATTATAAATTGAAAAACACTCCAGTGTCAGTGTCATGTACTGACATTACCTGCAATGACCCCCTTAAGTGTGAAACTTGAAGTATACTATTTAAATATTACATTCTATTATATTCAACTAGATCTGGCACTCATCTGTTAAAAACACCGATGTATTACACACAAGCCAAGCAAGACTTCCTGTCATGGTCTTGGGTTTAGTTTAAGTTTGTTTCCCATTTCATTTGTAAAATCTGTCCTTGTACATCATAGCTTGTTTTACTTTGTATCCTTGTGTTTTTGTTTGCTTGTTTTCACATGTGTCTCATAACCTTAGTCTCCCTCTTGTATTTGGTTAGTGTCTTCCTTCTTTCTTTGCCAGTTTGTGTTTTTACTTGCTTATGTTCCCATCTCCTGCCTTCCTCTTCATGTCCCCATGTAGTTACATGAGTTTTGCTTTATTCTTTACCATTGTTTTTGTTTTCCCACATTTTGCATTGTCTTTGATTTGGACTTTAGTTAGATGAATCCTGCCAGAACTCTGCAGCACCTTTTGCTGTTGTCAACCGCCAAGTAAGTTTTATTAAAGTTCCCTTTGCTTTGCTCTACCTGCCCATCTGTGTGTCCTACATTTGGGTCTCATGTGAACTGAACTTTAACATGATATTCCTAGTGGGAAGCCAGATTTAACACAGCAGAAAAAAAGTTTGAAGTTTGAAAAAAATGTTTTTTGGGTGTATATTCATGCAAATAAAAGCCAAAATCAAAGCCAAAATCACTTGCTTTTTTATTTGCTCTCTAATTTCTGATTTCAAAACACATAAGGACTGAACAGAAGGTACATGGATTCTTTAAGTACGAAAAAGCATTTTGCTTCAAACAAACTAAATCTGTGAGGCATGAATTTTCATTGAGTGCCCTGTGCATCTCAACGAGCCCTGGAGAGACAATAACAGACTATTGTTGTACCACTATGTGATCCTTGTGCCATACCAGTCTTGTCACGCAAAGTATGGTAGGACCAAGCAGCAGCAGTCTCATGGTTTCAGGATTTTGTTTTGAAGATGATTCATAGAAACTCTACTGGAGATGTCAATAGATATATTGCATTTGAAGAACATGCACAGAAGTTAATGGAAACATTCCTTGATGGAGACTGAATGAAAATCAGAAGAGGGCTAGGTATGTGTAGTAATATTCTGAAGCCATTTACATATTGCAGCAAACTGTCCCTGAATTTAGGGCATTAGATAATGCAATAGCCATGACTTCTGTTGGATGGAAAACAAAACAATCTGTGTTGTTATTTCAGATTTATGACAAATGCTTTTTTTCATTGTTTTTGTTTATTTCTTTTCCCATATCAACATATTAACTCATAATTCCTGCACCAACTCCCTGTTTTCCCAGATGAACTGTTTTAAAATTAAGATGAAACACTACGTACTGTATATGCCAGACGTAATATCACATAGGCAGTTGCCTTTCGCAAATAGGAGCAAAGGTTTGGTGCAAATATGCAATCTACCACCATTTCCCCACTTCATGTATTTTGATTAATGCATATCTTTGCAAGCCACAATGGTGAATGCAATTCTCACTTTATACTGGGAAACAGAAATTGCCTCAGAAATCAGATGGCATCTCAGAACACACATGTGACTGTACCCATGGGTGAATAAACCTGGTATGTGCAAATGAAACAACAAGGTAACACTGAAAGGTATGAATTTTCACTAAATAAATTTCTACCACATGGAATACACATAATACATTGGTGTGATAGAAACAGTGTCTGCATTTTTCAGTTTAATTTAAAATTATGTTCATACCATTGAATGTAATGACTTATTAAAACAATATTATTTAAAGTAGAGTATATTTATTTATCTTCAAACAGGTCTGGAGGATCTTTAACTGAGCAGCTGTCTGACTAAATGTAGCAAAATACGTAGTATTTAGCATAGTGTCAAAATGCGCAACTAAAATTGTCTAAACTGATGCTCAAGCAGTGTAACATATGAAAACACTATTCTTTTTCTCTTAGAAAATATATACAGTTGTCTAACAGTGACAGCTTGATGCAGAAAGAAAAGGAAGAAAAGCATACTTTATTGCCAAATATTGCCTTCTTGACAATAACTGATACTGATTCGGAAACCAAATGTTTGTCTGGTGTGGGAGCTAAACAATACACTTCATATATGACATGACAAGCAATAACTGCACTGCCACGTTCTCGGTCAGCTGCCTTCAAGGGGGTTAATTTGACATAAGGGCAACAAGGTGATATTGAACAGCTTCTACTGTCACTGGAGCAACTTGCTGCAACACAGGAGAACATCGCTCAGAGAGGTTCCATAATACATGGTTTCTGTGTCTCTCAGTGGTTTCTGAAAGGACTTCAGAATAAAAGTTCATACTGAAATAAAAATCAGCATTTTGACTTTCAGTAGAATATAGCTTCATGGTAGTTCAGGCAGGCACGAAGTTAGTGGTAGTCATAAGCCCCATTTCTGTGCAGTCCTTCACGACTTAGGTTCAGCTCAATTGACGCGCTTTATAACCGAGGCAGGCTTCATTCATTCTGCCTGCTCTGTGCTCACCACATCGTTGCTATACCAGCTTCTACAGATCTGCAAATCACCTCGGCTTCCTCCACAGCCTCCTCCTTTAAAGCTACCATATCATATACATTTAACAACTTAATGTAATCTCATATATCCCCAGAATACCTATATCAAGTTTCAGTTAAAAAATACCATTAAAAAAAAACCCCAAGCCTATGATATATTTGGTTTTAGCTCTGTTCTAAATGGGCTGTTTCTGTATCGGTAGTTCTAAATCAAAATGAGCTGCTGCTGGGATCAGTGTCTATCCTGTTGTGAGATCACAGCAGGCTATACACCTTGAATGGCTTGACAAACTTTCAAACTTATGGAGGAAGGAAAGGGCACGGGCATTTCCCATATTTTGAGGGACACAGGCGACACACAATTGTGTTCTAAAGCAATACAAGGATGGATTTTGTACAGCATGGCCGATTTAAAGTTGGTTTTCTAGTTTTTGTTGTTCACACTTTAGCCATTTGAACTATGTGATTGTCAGTTTTCTGCCAGTAAGGACTTTCTGTGTCCTGCTTGCTCACAATGGTCTAGAGCACCAACACAAGTAGAGTCACTGACAAACACAAATGCATGTCATTCTGAAATAAATGGTTAAATGTTACGTAGTGTCTTGTATTGACTGAAAATTTTAGAGAGATGTGACAGTGATACAATCTTTGACCCTTGTATTAACACTGAGGATCCATTTAAACGACTAAATGTACTATGTCAAGTGTCCTTAGATGACACATCTTGTAAAGACTACTTCAGAGTTTTCCGGTATACATCTCATATTCATGAATTGAAAATATGAGAGCAGATGAAAGTGTACCTGCAAGATGAGTTTTGATGAGCTGTAACAACACAAACTGCTCATCACAATGAAATTGGGGGCTCAAAAGATAAAAGCTCCAAACAAGGTCTGTCATATAACAAGTCTGGAATTCAGTGTTTAAAAAAGGATGAAAATGATCATTTGACAAATAGAGACGCACTCAAAGCTGGCAAACGAAAATGTAAGAAACACCCTCTTCACAAAAATAAAACCAAGTACAACAGCAATAAGGGAGTTCACAGGCCAAGTAGCATCACTTGTGGAAAATTATCAGAGGGAGATAAAACCTTTGATAATAGCCAAACAAAATCAATTGTTTATGCTTTTAAGAGACCAAACAAAGACCAAAAAAAAGGCTTTTTGGGACAAAACTTTTGAGAACTGAGTGGGCCATTTGACAGGTAAAGGGAACGCATCAACAGAACCAGCAAGCCCACAAACCACAGTCAGATGGTTAAAAGAAAAAAACTGCTCTTCATTTGGCCACACCTTTGCAATCAGAGTCTAATGAGTAGCCTCACACAACCCTTGTATGAAAGCAAGTTGAACAGATGTTTATCAAAAACTCCCTGGTCTGGTGCCAGACGAACAGCTTTGAAGCCCTTAGTTATGAGGGAGTGTGAGGATCCATTAGTGTGGCACAGAAATCCAAAAATCTGCTTGCAGCATAAATCAATTCAATTTGATCTGCTAAGTAAGGATGACCTGCAAGACTTAAAAGCTCCTAGTGACTCAAAATCCCATTTCTGTTCCAGGATGAGGTTAGTATCAGTTTACATATTTCAACATTGAAATCACAGGCACTAATTAGATACTTGGTCAGCGTGCTGGAGACTCATAATTGTTCTAATTCAATAATGCAATCTATTGTAGTTCCATGTGGAAAAATCCTGTCCATCATTTCACTGTTAACACTAATAAATTCAGTTATTGTTGAAAACTGTCAAGGTGCACCTGAAATAAGTGCCAGAATCTACTACAAGTTAACTAACTAGCAAGGCTAGACTCCATACAAATCTAAAAATGCAGAAAAAAGCCATCCTGTCATCCCTGTATGAAGAGATGAAGAACCGGTGATATGACTTACTGAAGGTAGGCGTTATCAGAAAATCTACTCACATGTGTATCTGCAGTGGTTTGTGTGACAAAAGACAGAAGCCTGTTATTACACACTGAGTGCAAGGGCTGCAAAAAGAAAAAGTCCATTCCACACAGTCTCACCATATCACACATCCCTCATGGTGTGGATGGAAATGCTTTGTTTACTGCAGTGGACCAAGCCAAAGCACACGATCAGAGAAGCAGCCTTCACAACTCCACAAGAACAGGATGAACTGCACAGAATTTGACTTTACAAACACGCCTTCAGCTGTCCAGCGTGGCACGGGCAAGGGCCAAGAGGGTTTCAGAGACGAGAAGAGAATTAATGCAAAATACCTCCTTAAATGTCAGCAGCATGGGGAGTCAGCTTGACACTGGGCAAACGGTTAACAAATGGATAATAAGGAAATTGCAGCAGCAAGGCTCTGACAATGATCAAGACAGTGTGCAATCGTCTTTAGTTTCCTGGCATAGTAGATTTCTCTACCCATATAAAATGCCAGTAGGAGTGACTGCATCTATCATACACATAGTGATATGGAATGTAACTTCTTATAAGCCATAAGTAAATCTTTAAAACAGAACTTTTCATCAATAATACTTTAAACATAGTAAAAAATAAGCATTCATAGAACAAATTGGTGGTATATTACATTTGCAATGTAGACGAATTCATTTGAATGTGATACTTTAATGTCTTTTTTTATGCTTATCTGTATTTCAGTCTTAGGGATTAAATAAATAAAGTGATATTAACAGAAAATAATATTTGAATTTAAGAATTCTACTGACTGTGGAGCCCTGTCTCCCAAAAATTACATTCCTACACAACTAAACTGCATATATCTCCCTCATTACGTTTGTTTGTGACTTATCAGAAATGTGATTCTAATCAACATAGATTTGCCATTTATTATATTTTACGTTCCAGCTGTTGTGCCTCAGCAACCAATTACATATAACTTAGGCCTGGACTCACCACTCTGGCAAACCCAAAAATAGATTAGGCATTTTAAGCATGTCGTGAAAAGAATTGCATTTTAACTCAAAGCACGATATTATTTCTGAACTTGACCAAGTAGTGTTGGCACCTAAACCTTACCAAGCTTCTAACATGCAAGTAACTTTGTAAAAAGGATCATTTTAAATCAATGATAATTCTATAAACCCAACCAGTGAGTGAAAATTCACTTTTTTAATCAGCCAGTCAGTCATTACGAGCTCATCAGAATATTGCTAATAGCATACCCTGTCTGATCACAAACTACTAACTAAAAAATGTGAATGCACAAACAATATTTACATCTTGGTTAATTACTTGTGATGTGAATTTATGGACTCCAGCGTGAAAAAGAAACGAGGTTAAATCTGTATTAGACTGTTCAACAAAAGAAGCTACAAATAACTTTTGGTTGATGTCCAAATTTAGATTAAACTGAACAAAATGCCCTGACATTACAGAGTCGTGATCACATCTCCGACTTGAGCTCTGTCACATTAATTAGGATGTTTTGTGTTCTGTTAAACTCCCTGCACATTTAACAGGATTTAACACTAGGTGGAAGAAAACCAGATGCTTTTTAAAGAGGTGTGAAAATCTGTTGAGCAAAACTGCGGCAGAGGAATAAAGTGGAGGAGCAAAAGAAAGGTGACAAGAGAACAGTGATTCATATGAAACAGGTTGACATATGTGAAAGGAGGCTTTGGGTATCTTGAATAGCAACCATCACTGTGACGCCGAGTTCAGTAACTCAATACCCATCAGCTGCTACTTCCTGATCCCCTGTCTGTCTTAGCTTAGCTTAGCCCACTTTATACTTAAACATGCTTGACTGAATAAATAAACATTTGAGCTCAAGTGTCTTAAATGTCGTCTCGTACTTCATGGTTTGGTTCCTGTAAAGAGAAAACTAAAAATCCTCATTTAAGGAAACAGTTTTATTTAGTGTCCCAATGCATTCTACTTTTTTTGATTACATGATTGTGTTTCATAATATCAACAACAAGCAATTTTATTCCCTCTGCGTACATGGCAAAAAATATTCTGTAAATTGCATCCAAAATACATCGATGGATTTATTACTATAAATTGCCAGGCAACTCATCCTCATTAATCTTCCAATTTGATTACACTCATAATAAAAGTAATTTAAAGGACAGATGAAGTAAGTAGTGCAGCAAATGCTCGAGGCAATAAAAGAAACTCTCAAAATGGAGCATTTAATGGATTTCTGTACGCCTACCTAGGCTGGCAGTGTTTCAAGCAGGCATGGGTTACTACGATATATGCGCTTCCATCTGTGACAGTTGAACACAGTCATTACAATTGGGAAACCATAGCTTCTGGGTAGAGCTCCTCTCACACACCCATGGTTTTCTGAGCAGAATGGAATATGAATGTCAAAATAAAAAAAGGAAGATTTGAGGGGTTTTGTTAGATTCCAGTGATTTCCCACTCTCATTCATTCAGCCGCCTTTTGTTATGTCTATTATAGTTGTACGCTGTCTTTTCTGCAGCCTTTTCTGTCATGCATGTTTAAATCTACATTACACCCTTACCTCAGCTGAAAAGAGGGATTTTTCAGCCCCTTCCATTTTTGGCTTTTGTTTGATAAATCTAATCAGTCTCAGTCTTCATTCTCGGATTTTTGGACAATATCTCAATGTTGGATGGATGGAAATGAAATGTATATCAATTTAGGTAGGCTGATACAAATTCCCTGTAGTCAGATGCAGAGTATTTAGGAAAAAAAAGAACTTTACATAAGAAACAGAGATATTTGTAGGTGCCACATATTTTCACATGATCTGAATTAACCTCGAAACAGACAAACACATGAAAAGGACACTCAAATCTCCCGCTTCACAGTCTTTTTTGTTCTTGCCTAACGTGTTTAAGGCAGAGACACACACGTTGCTTTTGGTGCACTCGCAACCAGCACACACACATGCACACCACACACACTACTTAATTTCATAACCTGGTAACACAGTTGCACCTACATCTTTTGACACCCAACGTGAGGTATAGTACTGCTGGCAATTGTTCATGAATGTGCAATATTAATTTTGGTCTAATTCTTTGCCAATATAACAAATTTGACTTCATTTTTAAACTGACAAAAAGTCTTTATGTGGACTTCAGCTATACTTACAAAGAAGTGCATTGTGGTGCCATCTTGAGCGTTACCTTGAGAGTCTGCTTTGCTGCTATCCATTTAAGTCAGATGTGCTCTGTAATAATTGCAAGAATTCCAGTTCAACATTTAAGTACCACATATTTAAAGGGCATGCACTGAAATACATTGAAATTCTAAATTTCAACCCGAGAGTGTTATTGGAGGACATAAGATTTTTTACTTTTGTGAAATTCAAGGTTAATGAAGTTACCATATATAATTCCTTACCCAATAGTGCGAAGAAAAATAAAATATTCCAAGAAATGTATATCATCACTTAGCACAACTACTCAACCGTAAAATGTGTGACTTTCGTCAACTAGCCATGGTTAGTTTTGACATTTAGATGGCAAATATGGAAGAGGACTGAGCCGTGAGTCCGTCTTTTTCAACTACGGAGAAAAGAGAAAGTTTGATACGTTCCAGGCCTCTGCTGATTGATCAAATGCCATGATGTGGGATGCTGTAACGTAGAGTGATCTTCACTGATTGGCTGGGTGAAAACCATATGCTTCTCGACCTCACTGAGAGGCAGGAGCAACGCCATATGTAATGTGTGTGGAAGCTACCAAATATGATCATTTGCCCTGTGAAGGGCTACAGCAACAGTCTAGTCAGAATTAGCTGTTAATTCAAGTACTAATTTTAATTAAAACACAGCGTTTCACTGGACCCGTGACACAGAATTTATGTACATAGCTGTTACTGCCATGTATTCCAGCTTTAGTCGCTTTAAGAGAGACACCCCTAACTGCTACTGCCCTGCACTACAGATGGTGCATGTTTAAGTCTGGTAAACAAACTCCCCATAGTGCAAGCTACCACATCACTAGGTTAAGTTAGTGTACTGCCACCTTCCATCTCACCTTCCAGGGCAGACAAACAATAGAGAACCCCTGTGCAGACCAGTTTATGTCTCTCCAAGCACACAGCCTAAACCCTGACTACCCTGAATTTATCAGCAGACTGAATTTCAGCAAGTATAGGAAGGATAGATTTACTACTCGGTGATAGGTGTGATGTGCAGAAAGCATTCAAAATCCCATCGTTAAAGTATTCGCTTTTCAACTTCCACGAGCAAACCAGCATTGTCTTAGACAGCAAGGTGGCCTGAGAAAATAATAATATAGTAAAGGAGATAGAGGCAGTGTGAGTGCAAATTGCTTTTCTCCTCCATGAGGTGCAGACAGCTAATCAGAAAGGCATGCGCTGTTATATACAGTAATACATCTGCTCACACAAGGAGGTATTGTTGAAGCTTAGATCAGAACACCTTGAATAAACCCAGTTGTTCAGCCAATGTAATTCTGGTTAATTCCTATTCACACTCCTCCTTGTCAAGGGCCTGGCTTAGCCCCGCCCCCTTCCGGCCATCCACTCATTTGGGTTAAAATCCCCCCCCCAAACCATAACACTCCTTGAATGAAATGTTGACTCCTTCTCCACTCAGAGGATGGGAAGAATTCCCAGCTGACCCTAAGTCCTTGGGAGTAAAGTCAGCTCCTCAACCCTTCAGAGACAGGTAACAGTAACCTGACTTCCCACCTCTCTGAAACAGACAGAAAAGATAGTAATTTCTCCTTTCATAGACAATCTGCTCCGTGTTCTTCTTAGCCACTGAAGCTTGACACATTCATCAGTGCTCATCCGTTCAAATGGGGGAACCAGAGCATTTCCAGACTCATCCACCTTGTCTCTGCACTGCTATGAGAGTGATGACAGCTGCTCAGCCTCCACTTCTCAACCAAAGCACGTGATGCACATGTCCGTACTAACACTAGCTTATTTCGCCTTCACTTGAAAAGACCTCACAGTGTCAGGAACTCCATCTTATAGATAAAGACACTGAACCTTTGTTCCAAACAACTGTGATCAGCACACTGATGATTACTTTTAGGGAGTTGGATGATAACCTGATTAACTTTCCCAATGCAACCCAACAGGAGAAAATTAAACTTGTGTGAAAAACCAGCACCATCCACAGGTATATACAGTGCCAACCTTCCAGTGTCAGAAGCGACTACAAGGAATATTGTCAAGCTCTGACAGATGAATTCTCTTCTCCTACTGACGAGATCACATCAATGGTTGCAGTTCTCCAATTTAAACACTCTCAGTGTGAGCATCCTAGAGACTATTACAAACGTCTGAGGCATGCATATTTCCAAGAAAAGAACGCACCAGAAGACTTAGAAGACAAGTCAACTTTTAAGTCTTTGTTCTTGCAAAACCTGCAACCAGGAGTGTGCACTCATGATGTGTTAATGGCACGCCAAGGTAACCCTTCACTGCGTGAGATCAGGAAAACGACACTAAAGGTTTAGGAAAACTCATTCCTAAAGCAAAGGAGAAAACAACTGAGCCTGCCACACAAATCTGCTGCATAAACATGTCGCCCTCATAACAGACTGAAGTGGGGTGACAAAAGGCCCCATAAGGACACTAAGCAAAACTGCCACGTCCATCGACTGTGTGCGTATTCACACAACAGAAACACGCTGGAATACTGGCCAAAACCTGCATTTAGACTCATCAGATGATGACCACAACTTCTCTGACACCGCTCAGACTATGGTTTTATTCCAGAAGTATGTCTGCCTCTGGCTTCATGGAGATTTACAGCCCTGAGCAACTATAGTGGAAAAAAAGCTTAGAGCACAAAATCATTCATAACTAAATATGTTAACATAATATATAAACCTATACTGACAGTAAGACAGCTTGCTTTTCTTATAATGTCATCAGTAAACTTGAATTTGTTAGCAACTCTGAAAGTCTAAAAATTCTGACAGTCAGAAATAGTCTGACTTTTTTTAAAGTCAAAATTCTGATTGCACTCAAACACCACTGTTAAACTTTGTAAGTATACATGGACAAGCTTCTTGGTAACACTTCATTAGTGTCATCTCAAGTGCAAAACACTCTCACATTACAGAAAAGGGTCTCATCATTTTAAGTGCTACAGATTAACATGAATAACCGTCCTGTTCTCACTAACTTAAGGATTAAATTTGTTTTATACAATACCATTGCTGTTAATTTGTTTTTGCAACTTCGTTAAGTTCAAGCTTAGTCAATTTAAATGGAGTCAACAAGTGCGCATTTGGCTAATGAACTACCTGCAAAACTTAAAAATTAATGAACTGCCACATTAACTTTTCAACTATAGATGACACATTTGTGCTCACAAGATCACGTCTGAGATGAAAACGGGGGATATGTAGCGGCCACAGGGTGCTTCACTGATAAATGTGTGATTGAAAAGAGCTTTTATTCTGAAAGGTAAATAGTAATTGCTAATGCAGTCACCTGAGGTAACCTGACACCTGGACCGGAAACAAACCAACAGCACACCTGTTGCGCTCTCGCTCATGGCTGTAGACTGTATACAGTTTATACTCATGATAGAGACACACCCAAATTTCACAAACTTTTGGTGACACTCTGCTAATTCAGTGTGACTGAGTTCAGTTATCTCAGCAGCTACACTGGAAATCTGCCCGCCAACTGCACCAGTAACAGAGGCAACAGAGCTCGTTAGCGCCTAGCTGCTAATTGACCAGAGAATAGACCAGCTACAGGTTCCCTCCGACCTGCGGCCTCAGAAACCTCCACAGCACAAACTGTCTTTCATCTTGGAAATTTCTGAAGTTACACATCAATGGCTGGACCGACGGAACTACACAGGACACACACACAGGAACACTTTTCCTTTCCTGGACTGTGGTAACTAGGCATCCACATACACAGCTAGCATAGCACAACAGTAAGCACGGCTAACATAGGATTTCTTATCATCATGTGCACATACTGTTTTATTGAAGCTATAGAGCTGTATGTTGTGATCTGCTGTAGGATGAAGGAATTGGGTATTTGGCTCCACATGATAAAATCGATTTGTCTTTTTTCATCACTTGGCACAATAATCCTCCAAAGTTGTCACGTACTCACATAATCTGAGTCAGGCTCCAAACAGACCCACAGGTGGAGAAGACACTCAAACCTCCCGCTTCTGTCTCGTTTGTTCATGTCTAACACGTGCTGAAGACAGAACTATTGTCCTTGGCACACTCCCCACATGCGTGCACACACTCTGTAGGTCTTTCTTAGCACATGAAGAATATGTAAATATTGTGTATTTTGTTTTTATTATCCTTAATAAATGCTTGTGTATATCGGCTGGTCTAGTTAATGTTGCATTAGAGTGCATGCTGCCAACCTCCATTACATGTGCAGTAATCCATGGAAAAGGAGCTCCAACCAAGTACTGAGTATATAAATGACCATACTTTTCAGAAGCTACACTTTTCTGTCTCATAAGTTCCTTCTTTTTGAAGCGATCTTTGGAAATTCTAATATTTCAAGATGGTAAGCATAAAACAAAACAAATCAAGACTTAAAATATATTAGTTCACGTATAATGAATGTAGAATATATGAAAGTTTACCTTCTTGAGATAAACTAAGAAAAAAATGAGCTCTTTCACTATTTTCATATTTTTTGAGATGCACTAGTATGAAGAACTCAAATCATTCAATCTAACTATGAATATGGTGATTTGATGATTTTTTTAAAAAATCTATATATTTAATCAGAATATCAAATTGATTATTTAGTCTATTTTGAGGCTCAACTTTTGCTTCAGTCCGTTTTCCTTCAGCTGAAGGTGATGTCCCAAATTTCAGCGAGAGTGATTCATGGAATAATCTGGTAACACGGTTTCACCTACACGTTTGTACCTAACTTGCCCATCTGTAGTCACCATCTTTGTGTTATGCATAAGAATGAAATGTGTTGACTTGGCAAGACTGGTGTCTTTTTACAAGAACCTACGTAAGACGAAAATTAGTTTTTCTTTATTCATGACCTGGTCAGGCTTTATAAAGAAGTCAGAATGACAGAATAGGAAGAAAAAGCTTGAAGAAGACTGACAGAATGCACACAATGGCAGGTAAGGTATCCTTTGTAATCATGACCTTGTTTTGCAATTTTGCTGTCTATTTAAGAAATTGCATAAATTACAATATTTGGTTTTGTTGAGTGGCGATTTAAATCGGGTTGTAATAAAACAATGGAGAAATAGAATGATCATTTAGTTGGGACTAGTGCATTTTACAATTTACTTGTGAACAACTGTTACATCTTTATGTCTGTGTCTTCAGTCATCCAGAGGAGTGTATGGGCTCTATTGCTCTGGCCTTCTCTCCTTACTGTAAGCATGCCACTAGACTGTAAAGAAGAGCAGGGCAGTCTCTCCGGCTGCACTTCCATCTCCCAAGAGAAACTTCTAGACCGAGTCATCCATCATGCTGAGCTCATCTACCGTGTCTCAGAAGAATCGTGTTCTCTGTTTGTGAGTACAACTGACTGTTAACCCAAAATGAATCCTGGCACTTGTACAATGTGAAAAACAAAAAAACTAACTATTCAGCAGACCCACTGCATCCGCATGCTCCTAAAGAAAACAACAAGGGCAAAGATTTAGTTGTGTGTCTAATCTCAGGAGAAACTAAATCACTTTTCTTCACATGACAGGGTTTTGTTTTGTTTTTCATCGTAACTAGAGAAAGGATTCAACTCGAGTGCAATCTAAGAAAATTACCTATGGGGGGGAATGTTCGTGCCTGTTGGGCATAAAATAGTTTTATTTATTTATTTTGTTTATGAAATATGAAATCTGCATTTTGAAAATCTGTGCTGTTGAAACAGTTTTAGGCAGCATCAGTGCAGAATTTTGTGCTTGAATCCAATATTACTTTTTATATAGGACAAAAAGGTCTTGTTATGCAATAAAACAGAGTAATCCAGGGAGCAATGATTCCATTTTTTTCATCCAAGTGCTAAAACAACAATTGTAATCCTAGTCATGAGCCCCATTTTTCCCAAACTGCACAGGTGCAGAAGAGCAAAAGGATTTTTTTGTCTGTCTTTTCAGCACTATGCTGGACCAGAGGCACTTACCTTTTCTGTTAGATACTGTGTGTCATTGGCTTTTGATTCTGACATGATCATCGCCTCACTGCGAGGCGTCAAAGTAATCTTATATCTCTCCTCTGAACCAAAAATGTTTTATTGAAGAAACATACCTAGGATGGGGTAATATGAATGCCATAATGATATACTGCAGCAGCGAAAGCGCAGGTTTTGCGGCCTGTTGAATCCCCTTCAGTTTGAGGCTCTAGAGTCAAAATGGTCTTTGAAATGAGATGATGTAGGGCAGGGGTCACCAACCTTTTTGAACCTGAGAGCAACTTCAAGGGTACTGAGTAGTACGAAGGACACCTTGTTTGATACAAACTTCCTCAATAGCAAACTCGCGCCATCGTCTTTAAACAATAATAATAATGAAAATAATATGTAAAAAGACTGTCTGATAACATTTATGTTAATTATTCCTTACAATAATTATTAACGATTTCCACAACAATGACGGTAGGAAACACACAGACACACACACACACATATGGAAATCTGTTCCAATATTTAAAAGTCAAAGGTATCCCATCTCTGAAACTTTGGTAAATATCTTTCTTGGCAGTTTTGTATGAATCAGCATATTTGCAGCATTTGGTCAAAATCACACCAGTTAGATTTCTGTGCAAATTATCACTTCTAACATTTTTACGAAATCATTAAACGTCATCAAATCATGCTTCACTTGTGCAATCCACTACCTTTGTAACATTTTTGAACAATTCATGAACTCTGTCCCATGTTTGTACAAATTATCAGTTATGCAGGAAAAAAAATCAACTCTTTCACATTTTGAAATGAATCCTATCACATTAGTACTAATCACCAGCATTTTTCACCAGCATTGCAACATTTTTAACAGATCATAACAACTAATCATTACGTTTTCAACAAATTATTTTTCACATTTTTGTGTAATGGCACGGTGTTGTGAATGACAACATGTTACCTCTTTCTTTGTCTGTAAATGTGTGTTAGTGGGAAGCCTGGCATTGCAGAGCTTATCATGTCTTACCTTTACCTTGCAGCTCACAGTTCAGATGGTTCAGTTTCCCAGTGATGTCCGTTAAAAATGCAAAGGCAAGAATCCACTCAGTGTCCTCAAGCAGCGAGATGTCTTCCCCTTTGGATTGCATCAACTCTTTGATTTCGGCCAACAGTGACAAAAAACGCTGCATAACTGTTCCCCTGCTGATCCATGGGGTTTCTGTGTGTAGCAACAGGTCACCATGTTCAGCTGACGGCTCCTCCAGTAGCACCTTCAATGTCTGGATCACCTCTGCATCGTACAATGAAGCCTGTATGCCGACCTGTCATGGAGGAGTCCCGTTCGTTGTCATTGAAATAAGCTTTTCTAATAGTACATTTTTCTCCACGAAGAAACTTTTCGCCGGGTAGTAGATGCTTTTCCTGTCCGTAGTGCGCATACAGTCTATGTGCGCTACCAGGTGGCTAGTTAGCATGGAAGCTATGTGACGGCTAAGTAGCGTCTCTCCACATTGTGCCGCTTTGCCGACGCAATAGTCGCCCCGCAAATAAGACACTTACATTTATCTTTTACTGTCGTGAAAAAAAACTCTTCCTCCCAGTCATCGTGAAAATAGTGTTTTCTCTTTCACTTCTCTGTCATGTTTTGGGGGTAAAAACCACATCCAGCTTCCCAAAGTGTCTGCGCCTGGACGCTTCAGCAGAATGACGTGGTGGTTTGACATGCGCAGTGAACTTTGACTCGGACAAGGTCAAAATTCTTTTACACCGAAGACATTTTTGTTTTAAAAAAAAAAAAACTTATAATAAATATTGTAATTTAAAATCTGCATTAATGTAGGTATTTTTGATTCAAAAAGAACAGCAACTATAATTTTTGATAAGGAATTTCATGGTGACTAGTGTTATTTTTAGAACACGTGTGGCAGGCAACTCACATGGTCTCTGCGGGCAACGAGGGGCCCGCGGGCACTGTGTTGGCTACCCTGATGTAGGGCTTGTTATTGAGAATAAGCTGCATGGGGTCTACAGATGAGAGCATGCCGGAGAACATAACGCATCTCCAGTGACAAAGACTGGTGAAGCTTTTGTTTTTTCTGCTATGTCTTTTTGTACACAGGTTTTTAAATCAGTTTGAAAAGTCTTACAGTGACGCTGCTCCCCTGTTCTGCAGGCAGGTATTTTTTAAGGTTAGGACTAGAGTGTAATCATTTTTGAAACAATGGCTAAAACCCACGGAATTCCAAAAGGTACTATAGATGTTACTTAATACTGCTGCTGATGAAGTTGACTTTTGAAAATGGAGGGTAAATAAATGTGTTTTTGTGAATTCTCTTTAGGAGGAGATGTTCCTTCCATTCCCTCTGCAGCTCCAGAGCAGCCAGGCTGGCTACGCGTGCATCACCAAAGCCTTACCCATGCCCAGCTCCAAAAGTGAAATCCAACAGATATCTGTATGCACATTGCCGCTGTATTTTCCTTGTTAGGGCTTTGATTTTTATCTGTTAAGAATGGCAGTAATGTGTGTGTGCACTTTTGCTTTTTTGTATCTATTCATGTGCAGTGTTTACAGTTTCCTTGTGTGAGTGTAAGAACACATACACACACAAAAAAGAAATACGAGTATGGATTGTGTGTCTTGATGTGAGTGCAGAGGATTGAGTTTCAGTGTATGTCTGTATTTGTGGATCTGATTGGACTTAATTTATGTGCACACGCATGTGTATGTGCATGTGTGTATGTCTTGGGTTCATATTATTGCATTACTGTTTGCATGCACACTTGTCAGCTGCTCGGTTGTGTGATGTTTGCAGTAAACGCACTGAAAGAGGTTTTTACTGCTATCCAGCAGGGCGCAGCCTTTTAGGACAAAGATCAGCTTAGTCACTGGATTGGAAACTAGATGGAGCCACTTAGCAAAAGGCCTGTGAAGGGGGGCTTGGCTGTCCTACAACAGTCCTCCTTCAACTAACAAAGGCCATAGTATATAGCAGCAGTTTCTTAAGCCACTCATTTTTTAGCAATATTGAAGCAGATGGGTAAAAGTTATGTCATCACATAATAGCAAATGTGGTCTTTAAAGCTGCACATAGTACAAGGTTCTTTATTTTAGTCATTTATCCTCTGCCCTTTCTGTTGGAATATTGCCTGCTTTGCAGTTTAATGGCCATTTGTACAATGGTCATTTGCTCTTGCTGCAGAGTCTAGTCTGCTCAGGGGAATTAAAGGAGGTTCAACTGCTTTGTTCATATTTCAACTTGTTTTTATTACTGAATGTTTTGCAGCTGACAAGTCCCTGATCAAAAGCAATGCTGTTAAGTGTTTTCTTCAATGCCTGTGTTCATTATTATGTTACAGAAGTTATAAATGATGTTTTGTTTTGTTTTTTTTTAAATGTATTGTTTTTATGTTTAAGAGCAACTTTGTAGACATTCTGTTTTAAGTCACTTATTTATTCCCTTCTCTCTCCCAATGTGCTCTGCAGGACAAATGGCTGCTTCACTCTGTGCTGATGCTGGTCCAGTCATGGATCGAGCCGTTGGTCTACCTGCAGACAACAATGGATCGCTACGACCACGCTCCTGACATGCTGCTCAACAAGACAAAGTGGGTGTCTGACAAACTGATCAGTCTGGAGCAAGGGGTTGTGGTCCTCATCAAGAAGGTGGGTCAGTTCACATATCAGGATTACAGTTATTTGTAACTAAACCCAGATATCTCATCGGGACAGTTACTGCTTGGAATAACCAACAAACTATCATCAATTATGTTTCAAGTTCCTTTTGTTTTGATAGTTAAAGTTTCAAAGATGATAATATAACTTCTACCTTCTTCCTTTACTCCTACTTCTTCCCTTTTCCGTAATGTTTCCTAATGTTCCTATGCAGATGTTGGATGAGGGGATGTTGGCCACAACCTACAGTGAACAAGGCTTATTCCAGTCTGACGTGCAGCCAGAGATGCTGGAATCTGTTATGAGAGACTATACTTTGCTCAGCTGTTTCAAGAAAGATGCTCATAAGATGGAAACTTTCCTCAAGCTTCTCAAGTGTCGTCAAACCGACAAATACAACTGTCCATAAAACATAAGCCGCAGCTTTTAAATAACACAGCATTTAGCTCTAAATGAATTCCTGAGGTTGCGTAGCGTGCACTTAAAGATATGACCATGCCTGGGGCGACTCAGCCTTGCTTGTACTGCAGTACATTTCTTATTGATTGTTTTGGAACACCTTCACACAAAACTAAGTAGGTGTAATCCTGTGCCCTTTATTCAACATACTGCGTTCTTTTTTTTTTTTCTTTTTCTCCTGCTTAGTTGTTATTTTAACCTGGTAAAGGCAAGAGAGGGCAAATTCCCAAAAGATTATTGCATGTCGAGCTGTCAAAAAAATCTGCATATCCTGCCATTGATTTCCATTTCCTTTGTTCTTAACTGGAGTTGGTATTCCTTGCTGGCTCTTGCAGTGTTTTGATTATTCCCACGGCCCCGAGAGTATTCAGTGAGACTCCCTTGTTAAATGGAGTTGGTTTCACTTCTGCATTAGTGAAATGAAACCCTTTCACTGGAGATGGGAGTCAAACAGAGAGCAATAACTATTAAAAAAAGAAGAGAGAGACACATTTTGATTGGTGAAAGAGGGTGTAAGAGAGGCAACATAAATAACAGCTAAAATGAGAGCCAGGACTAGTGCTCCTGAAGGAGAAAGGAATTCCTCTGTGCCTAAATGTGCCTAATTTAACATGAATATAAAAACGAAATAAGATTTGTAGAATAACCCTTATTCGTTTCCAATATTCAGGGAATAAACAATTTAAATTTATTCTATTCTATTACTCTATTTATGAATAGACTAGGCCCTGTGTACTGTGTAAACCTTTTTAGTCTGCTGCTGATCTAATAAAGCAAGAAAGAAAACCAACATGTTTATTTGTGTTCTCTTTTGAGAGAGTGAGTAAATAACATACATTTTGTTGAGTCCATAACCATATAGAAATCAGGTTCAAATAATGCAAAATATGCTCTTTAATTTTCATTTATAAAAACAAAAACTGAATTTTGCTCTGATTTACGCACATATGCACATGCACATTTTGGGAGTTTTTTTGTTAAAATGTTTTTTTCATTGAAGACAGCAGAATATATTCTGCTTTTACTGTTCTTACTGAGTTCAAAAGTAAATAGTCAAAACTGATATGGAAGGGATTTTTATAATAAGATTCTATTGTGTCTTATCTTAGCACTCACTGTATTAGCCTGATGACCCTGGCTTTATCATCTTCTGTACTCAGTGCTAATCTTAATGGAGATACACGCATGTAGCAAATTAAAGGGAAAAAACTACATAAAAGTGTCCGGTTGTCATGTCAGAGTTGTCATTTTGAAAGAGACCACTCCCATCTGTATAGAAATGCTTTGTTATAGGATAAAGGTGATCACTTAGAAAAACATATTGATTTAAACTCTTCCTTCTAAAGGGACAAGCGGGCCCAAACCATTACAGGAAAATGACCTTGACCACCTTAACAGAGCCACCAGATCCCCTCACTGTAGAGGACAAGGGTTTAGGTTTTTTCTTTAATTTGTCACCCATCTGCAAATTCAAGCAACACTTACCTCACTGATGATCATTGCCATTCATGACCTCATTTGCGATCTGGAGAAGGAGCCCTCCTGTTAGCTAGTTTGCTAATGTTTATCTCCCTAGAAACACTTGGATGCTGATGCTACCTGCTGTTTGGTCTCATTATAAGTGTTATAAATTTCAACAGGACAGTTTGCAGTGTTTTGGCTGCATGCTGTGCACCATCTCCAGAGTGCTGACACATCAAGCAATCTTGTAAGTTAGCCAGTTAGCTCTTAGCACCCTCCTGTCTATTCAGATGACATAATTAGAGAGAGCTCAGTGAAACCTCATCATCGTGACCTTTGTTGGCACTTTACAAGCGTCCCAAAATACATATGTTTTTCTGCACACAAACATTGTTGCTGGATACAAAGCTTTGAAAAAGCCTTAGGCCACTGTTTCTATGCCCAGCATATACTGTCTAGCTTGTCACATACTCAGCCATTTCTGAACTCAAGGTCCTGTATTTGGAACTTAGAATCACACAAAATAAACCCTTTCTGTCCTTAAACTAAGCTGACCTCTTGTTAAAGGAAGGTTGCAGATGTAACTGTGATGATACTACTGGTGCATGTAGTTTGCCGCTATCCACAAATGCAAAGGTTTCAGTCTGTGATACTGCTAAAAAGTTATTTGATTTTCTATTGTATTTAAAATATCTGTGTAAGTTGGTTGATGAATGGGTGGAAACAGCATTTATGATGGGCAGCAGCCTAACTGTACAACCTTGGAAATCTGACCAATTAACTTTGAAATCAGTGACTTCTTTTCCTTTGTAGACTTGTTGCTTATGGAAATCTTTGACGCACTTGAAGTGAAAGCTAAATTTAGCTTGACCTTGAATTTATTAATATGTCTTTACATAACAGTGCAAGACTCATGAATGTTCAATTTTATTTTTCTTCTTCTTTTGTTCCTTTCTTTATTTCAGCATTTATTACTTTTTATCTGCTTTCATTAGTCTTGCTTTTCCCATCTTCTCAGGTGTTGAGGCGTACATGGACTTATGTCTGTCCTTGCTTTAAAGGTTGGAGATAATAAGCAATAGTCTGTATTATACAGTAAGTTTACAGGGCAAAGAAAAAATACTGTTTGGATGAAAAAAACTGTGTTTATAATGGACGTTTGCAGTAGCTACTGCCTCTCAGGAACAAGTCTTGAGAGACTTTGAAAGTGATCATTATGTACACGAGGAGCTGTTTTTAAATAAACTACACTATATTGTTGGTAATGAAGAAACATGTCATCCTGTGCAATGGTGCAGCTTTGTGATGTGTTTTTAACAGTCTTTGGACAAAAATGGATCTGTATGGGACTTTGGATACACAGACGATACTGATCTGTGAGCAGGGTCGATTCCTTGTTGGTTTTGTTTTTACACAGGATTTGTTGACAATGAGGAAAATATAAAACTTCTCCAGATGCATGCACATCCCAAGTGATTATTACATTATCTTCATGGTGATATTTGTGTATGTGTGTGTGTGTGTATATATATATATATATATATATATATATATATATATATATATATATATATATATATATATATATATATAAAAATAAAAACAAACTGCTGCTGATTGCTAGTTCCACACAAATTCCGTTGGATTTAAACAATGACAAATAAAGGCCTCTATCTATTCTCTCTATCTCTATCTAGGTTTTTCTAATAACTGCAAGTGCAGCAAACGAATAGTGCAGATGATTATAGGCCTTGGTGCACTCTGTTCTCTTGACTGCTCCATGTTCACACAAAGATAACTTTGTCAAGGGAAGGATTACATCCAGTCACTGACTTTGGCAAAAAAACAAAACTGCCACTCTACTTGCTATTAACTTAAGTGCAGGTTAGTTTTTCACTAAAGTAAAGTTTGTGTTTGTGTGCGCAACATTCAGAAAACCCTTGCAGTCAGCATCCTGACGCTCACGCAAGTGCTTGCACTTCATACAGTATGGTATCAACCAAAATGTTGATGTTGAACACTTGAGATTAAGTGTGACTGACCTGCAACATTTTCATCAATGCGAGAAGTAGGTTAATCTGTTATTGTAGTTAAAAACTTTGAGATGACAGACAGTGCTTGACTGTACTAGCTCAGTACTAAAACAAAATGTGGAGAAAGGTCTGAGCATGCAAAACCATAGTTTGACTAACATAATGTTTTTCTTTTTCCTGTTTTGTCTCTTTGTGAATTAAATGTTCTGGTAATTTTGTCATTGGTCACATTCACTTTATTGATTTAGTTCAATTTAGAACTACGCAAATAATGTTCAAAGCAATTAATTTAATCATTATATTTCTTTTGAGCTGCACAGTAACTCGGTGGTTAGCACTGTTGCCTTGCAGCTAGAAGATCCCCGGTTCACGTCCCAGCCTGGACCTGGGGTCTTTCTGCATGGACTTTGCATGTTCTCCCTGTGCATGCTTGGGTTTTCTCCGGATACTCCGGCTTCCTCCCACAGTCTAAAAACATGCTGAGGTTAATTGGTGATTCTAAATTGTCCATAAGTGTGAATGTGAGTGTGATTGTTTGTCTCTGTGTGTAGCCTGTGATCGACTGGTGACCTGTCCAGAGTCTCCCCTGCCTTCACCATGTGTCAGCAGGGATAGACTCCAGCCACTCCACGACCCTAATGAGGATTAAGTGATATATACATGATGGATGGATGGTTGGATGGATGGATGGATGGATGGATGGATGGATGGATGGATGGATGGAATCTGTGTATCTTCAATAAGAAAGCAATTAAATGGAGGTCTGTCCAGTGGAATCTTTAACTTTTCTATCTTCTGGAAAAGAGCTGCCTGGACGAAACTAGATCAACTGCTTATTAATATATACAACTGCATATTATGGTATAGCCATTTATTGAATTATACATAGAGTCTGACCAGCTCTTTGCAAAATTTGAAATGGAAAACATGAAGAGGGAACAATGAGATCTGTTTTGATTTGATTATATTTTTGAGCTGAGAAGTTCCCTACCCATGAGCTCTATTTAAATAAAATATTTTAGTAATAATTTACATTTTTATTCAGTAATAATGGGGCCATACCTCAAGTTTTGCATTTTCTAATGGGTCATCAGGTGCATAACTATGTTAGTGCGGCTTTGAATGGGTCTTTCGAATAACCCAGTAGCAAAAGTTAGGCAGTCACCTGAAATTATGTATGCTAATAAATGGATGGATTTTAAAGGGATTTTGGTCCAGATGCCCTGAAAACCTTTTGTGAAGTTAAGCATCACAGAATTCATTGGAGAGGTTTCTCTAATTAATTAAAGAGCTTGCAAAAAAGCAGGGATGGCAGCCGGAGCAGAGAGGAGAAGTACTGTTTTCCTATAGCATTCAACAAATAGTGAAATGATTCATTTATTGTCAGGATAATTTTATTTTTTGAGTTCACTTGCCTACGTATATATATTTAAAGTCTATGGTTATGGGAGGCAGAGGGCTGCACCTGCCATTCAACAAAGCATGAGGGGAAATAAGTTTCATCATAGGGTAGCTAATTACCTGCTATTCTTGTAAGGAAGCTTGTTCACGTTACAGCCAGTTCCTAGGTAGTTTTCTATTTACATAAAATGGAAAATAGCTGCACTGCCTTTAAAGATGACTGTGCTATTCCAGTACTGCTTTTATTATATTTACTGTGTTGTATTTGCATCCATTTGCTCCTTTGCACTACATTTAAACAAATATCACACCTAAAAGAAATTTACTTTCCTTTTAAGAAAAGCATTGACTTCTAAGTGACAGTCTGAACTGAGAGATTTGGATCAAAGCAAAGGACAGAAAGTTGTTTGCACTTTTCAGTCAGAAATATATATATATATATTTTAAAAGCATAGACATTGTGGATGTGCTGAACTTTTTGCTGTGTTTGCTGGGGCCACTGGCAAGGTCTAGACTCAAGATTGAGCGACCTGAGCATCATTAAATAAAAGTGCGTAGACCTGTAATGACCCCTGGGGTCCTCTTGGAGTTTGATCTGGCACTAACTTGTATCTATCTGTTCTGCAGGTGGCTGACTGGTGTGATCTGGGACACCTGTGGCGCACAGTGTGTTTCTAGATTACACAAGTCCTGGCTGCAGTTTAATCACTCACTTTGCTCCTCTCCACAGGCTCCCCACAGTCTGGTTCACTCATGTTGCCTTACTTTGTCCTCCTGTTTGGTTTTTCACCTTACAACACCTGCACCCGCATCTTTCACTCATGCACACCACACACAAATGACTTTACTGATTGCCACTCAGTTATTTTAGGAATATTTAGTACAGTCTTTAGTTTGGCTTGATTTTATTTGAAAAAATTAGCCTTGTGAACCAAACTGATGTGTATCCTTTTTGTTGTGGTCACTTGATCCAGGTAGCAAAACCAAAAATACAAACCATCCAGAGCGTCAAATCTGTTAATAACCTACTAATTATTTTTAAGTAGTCATTGTTCACATTAGGTGCTAATTTTTTTACAGCTTGAATTTAACGGATTCTATTAGCATGCATACTGCACTCACCTGTGGACTTACATGAAGTACTGATTTAGTGTAGTGTTTGTGTGTGCGCTTCATTTTGCAAACTACCTCTCTTGCCTCAAATCACACGTCTTGTAACTGAATTCTAAAGGATCGCTAAAAACAACTTACTAGCCATAAATGAAGACATTATTTGTGAAATTGGCATCATTATTATAATAAATCTAGCCAACATCTTTTAAAATTAACTTCCACTGTTACATACTGTCAGAACCTAGCCAGAAAAAACAAAGTTCTTCATGTGACAGAAAAGAAATTCTATTACTTAAAACACAAAAAATTGCTGCCCTTATTCAGTGTTTTCATTTTGACTCTGAAAAATAAATTGCAACGTTTCATTAATTTAGCCAATTTAATGCAGAGAAACTGCTTTTAGTTATTTTATATTTAAGTGAGAGAATTATTTTTTCTACCCCCTTTCAGATTTTTAAACAGTTTATGATCTGAACCGATTGTGAGAAAAATCCACATTTTTATCCCTGTTACTTATGTGGTTACAGAAGAAGGGTAGTTTCTCCGGGGTCAAGATAAGATCTAATGCAATTTTCATGTTCTTGATTCAAGCTTTAACACCCCAAAACACAAGAGGGCAGTAGTGCTCTGTCAGGAAAGTTATCTTAATCAGTGGATTGTCTGCTTGAGAAATCATGCGTTTTAAGACATTGCATAGTATATTAACTCATGCTAAGTTAAAGGCACTGTACCAACAAGGAGAAAAAGACACCGGAGGACATGTTATCTTTTTTGGGGGAGATGGCGACCACTGCATTAAATTTTACTTAAAGGTAATTTCCCTTTTTCACTCTTTTAACAGATAAGAAACAAAAAGTGGGATAATGGAGTACACAAGCCCTATATAAATAATCCATGTAAAAGCTTTGTATACAAAAAAGATAATATATTGTCAGACATCCTCTTGTCCAGAAGCCAGAATAAAGCACCTACAGTACTACCCCCACTTGTAGCTAATAGGCTTGGAATTGGCAGGCTGCATTGCTTGTTATCTGAAACAGATAAATAACAAAGGACACTGCTGCCACAAGCATTCTTTTCTTTCTTACCCTCACTTTTTTCTTTCTTTTTTCACTGCTCTTGGGTTTCTTCTGTGCAATTTTGTTTTGTTTTTTTACTCTCTGGAGTGTCCTGCTACATCCTCTGCCCTTCCACCGTCTGTGAGCATATCAGAAGATGTAAATCAGCCGGCGGTTGCCACAGCGAGTCAGGTGTCAGCGTTGGGAGCTGGTGTCATGTGGTGTGGGGTGGATGTTGAGGCAGGATGTGGTGAGGGGGCCTAGTGTCAGCAATGTCAGGTTCAGCTTCCTGTGGCCTAATCACTTCAGCATGGGGGCCACGAGGAGATTGGGTAGCCCCTCTTCTGCTCGGCAGGGCTGCAGCTCCACAGCCGTACCCTTGTAGCGCAAGCCTCACCTCGTCTGGTTCCCGACAACACCCAAGTAATCACAGGCGAGGTAAAGCCTCGTGCCCCCACCTACTTCTCGAGCTTCGAGGCCATAAATATTTAAGATTGGCTATAAGTAGTAAGAGGAGGGTAAGGGGATCAGAGGAGGGAGAGAAAGATGTTAGGGAAGGGGAAAGAAGGACATGGGGATGAAGGGAGGGGAAGGGTGTGGGGGCCGGGGTGATTTCACAGTCTAAGTATTATAACCTGAGGAAAGGAAATCTAGACTGCTGGGATGCATAAGTGGAGCAGAGGAGAAAAAGCGAGGGAGAGGAAAGAAGCAGGAATTGTACAGAAAATGCATGAGAGAAGGAGGCAAGGAGAGGTAAAAAGGGCACTTGTTTCGTTTTCTTCCCTCAGTAGTGATGTGAAATTTGTCAATCATATAGAGCGGAAAAAAACTAGTGGTGTGTGGTTGAAACTTTGGATTCAAACTTTCCCATTCTACAATGATGTCTAATATTTAACCATCAATATCTCATGTATGAATTTAGGGCAAATGTGTATTGTAGAAAGTAAATACGATACCAGCTACTTCTCCCTCTGCTTGTCATAGTCATATGCAAACTGCAGCTTTTCAAATGTATTAGCCACCAAAGATGGTCTGAGGAGGAGGTGCTGCCAGGCCGAGACTGAGATTGAATTTGAATAATCAAAAGGCAGAAAAAAAATACTTTTTTCTGACCTTGATGGAAACTGTTATAAATCAAGGAAAGGACATAGAATAAGACAGCTGCAGTGCCAAAAGAATCTGCATGTCTGCGATCATACGATGGTGGATGCTGATGTGGGTCTGCTGTGGATGGTGCACCACTTTCAATGTTGTTTTTACACGGTAGTGTAAAAAAGGCATTATTCCCTTTTCTTTTGTTGAGGTTGCACCAGTGTATCCTTTGCTAAGAAAGGAAGCATTGAAGCTGTCAGAGAATTCATCCAGTTCTTCTCATGGCTGCCACTGTGATAGTTTTTTATTTCACTCAGTTAGGAACCTTCTTAAGCAAAATCCAACCCCAACCAGACTTCTATCACTGAGTCCTTTGGTAATGGCAAGTAAGAGAGAGTGTGTAGCTATGGTAACATTTATCACTGACCATAGCTTCAGTGTGTTCAAGCTGATACAAATAAATATGGCTATAAAATAGGGAATGAAATAAAGGACATAATACATAGCTATATAAAGATTAAGATTGTTTAAATTTTCACTCTAGCTTGGAGGGACATTTCTGTACCTAAGATCACCTCATGTCCATTCAATAAAGTATTTCTCTAATGTATTATTATTTTCTAAGGCCTGTGATGCTGAAATTACTGTTCAACTGCCAGAACTCTGTATATTTTAATGACACTCGCAGATCCATGTGAAATGATTTACTCTACAAGCATCAAACCTTAGCTTACTAACAGTGTGAGCAGCCGATGATGTTCGCTGACCCATTTTCATTTGTTTTGACTGACAGCTGACAGATTATTGACCCACTTATGTATTTATTGTGTAATTTATTTATTTTAATGTGTATTTTACTGGCATTTTTTATTTAAATTTGACTTACACTATGTTCTATATAAAACAGCAAGCATTTGTGACCTGTTGACTCCTCTCCTCTTCTACAGCAGAAAATGTATTATCAGGGGCTGCATACATAGCTGCAGTTAAATAAGATTTATTATACCTTGCAGTGTACCTCGATCAATAAGTTCTTACAGTACAAATACACAAAGTATTTGTATTGTTTGTAGTGGTTCTCCAGAAGCAGCCTATTTTTAAAATTTATTTCCCTTTCCCTTTGCACACTTTTGACTACAAGTATTAATGTGGGTATCGAGACACAACCCTTGATTTCAGATCGGAAAGAAAATTAGCGGTATCAAACATCTCTAAAAACAAATCAGCAGAAATAAGAGGGAAAGTTCCAACCAAAAATGACTGGGATCTGAGCACAGCTCTGAGCGGTGTGACATGCTGGGAAGTAGGTTGGATCTAGAGAGAAAATGGATGGCTGGAAGGCAGGTACACAGCTAGAGGAGTTAGGCTGGGAAGTGGTGTTGGCTTGATATGAAACCGAGACTCAAAGTATGAAGTCCTTGAGCCTCCACTGGCTCGGCTGGCTCCCACACTGTTGTTTTGCTTTCATTTATGGCTCAAAACGACAGCTTGGAGAGACCTAAAACAATCTCACAGGCCCTGTATGATCTCCCACACTGAAAAGCATGTAGCAGCGGCTCTGTGCCTCTCCAACCTCCTCGCTTCCTCTGCTTTAATGACATATTTAAGCTGCAGCAAGAACTTGTCACTAAAAGAGTGTGTTTGCGTATGCAGAGGTAGAAAATAGAGAATGAGCAGAGGTGAGAGGGGGAGGAAAAAGTCTTCCTATTGCACATAAACTTCTGAAAGCCTTGGCTGCTGCTTTTGAGATAGAGACATTTCTATCGTTCCGCAGCCAACCAGAGGGAATTTGTTTAGACCATCAAAGAATGCCACAAGGTCTCTGACATAACCAGCCAACAAATCCTGAGCTGAGAATACCTGCAGTTACTTCACATAAAGTCATCTATTTGTACATATGCATATGTCAATCTTAAAGTCCAGCATGTCTGTTGAATCAGTGACACATCTAAAGCTCTGGATGTTCAACCTCACCTCACCCCTCTGTCCCCCCTTTGGATCCCTGTGTAGAGACGTGAGGGGGGTCAAGAGATCACAGGGCATCAAGACCATCCTAAGTGTTACAATGTGTTGGAAAGATGTCAGGCTGTAACAGCAGCGGACTCATGTTTCACTGAGGAAAGACAATGTTATAGTGGGGCAAAGAGAAAGCCAATGTGACTGTTGAATACAGCTGAAAAGTGAGGACACTTTTCCACAGAACAGGGATGTGCATATACTAGTATGTAAACAAACTAATTATACTTCTTTGTAATTCATTAATATTCCCTTTGATTGATAATTACATTACAGCCTTTAGAGAGAGCTCAATGATAAGCAAACAGAATTCTCCTCAAGTAAAACAGCTCTTTGGTGTTGTGCCTTTGTTTACCCAGCCGTTAAATCAATGCACTGTTATCTGAAAGCTTCCTGTACAGTGGCTTTCGCAGTCGTCGCCATTATATAACCTGCATGTGGTGCAGACACCAAAGGAGAAGCTCAACGTGCCGCGATGATTAATGCGGGAATACGCTCGTCGTGGTGAAACAAGCCCCGTATTGGACCTCTTCTGGTTTGTGCCGATTGAACACCGCAAACGGCAGGATTTACACCACAAGGAAATTAGACGATTACCTTGGAGACTGTGGGGAAACAGGCTGATGCTATGTGAACTCAGCAGGGAAGCGGCCATCAATCGTCCCAAACTGAAGCCTGTAGCTGGGAATCACGGATCTGTTGTTCTGCGGAGCATTCCAAAGCTGTGAAGGCATGGAGAGAAATGAGTTATAAATAAAAGCTGCAGACAAGGAACTAAAAATGTGCACTTTGAGGCTAAGCTTTGTCACAGCTCTCATCCCATCATAGGTTCTAAGTTGTGAGTTGTTCTACAGCTGCAGACGAGTTAAATTTGTAAATAACTTGAACTAGAAGTGGAAATGACTCACAAATCAGGCCTTTCAAACATATAAATGCACTTGTAAAGTTGAAGTGATATTGTATATGTATGCACATATATATGTTTGGGTGTACATACAGTATATGCTGTAAATATATTTTCTTTCATAACTACTACCATTATTTGGTTTTATTTAGCTCATAAATATGCATATTGATGACAGGAGTATGCAGCAAAGAACTGTTCTCACTGATGTTGTTGGCTTTGATGTTCTTATTAAAGCAATATACCAAAAAAATACGAATGACCTGATATCATTGGCTGATTATGAGCACAATGACATATAGTATATAGTCCTACCTTGCCAGCAAATTTTCATTTATATATCCATAGCAACATCAGTTCAGTTTGGACTCATTTTTCTTGCAACACGATAAACTTGAGTCCATTTTTGCTCTCCTTAGCTCTGCTTTTGGTCTCTACCAAATCCTGAGGGAAATCTCTATAGCTGCTAAATGCTCCACTGCATTCACCAGCTAGCAGTGTTTTTCTTTCTGCTGTTTGGTGCGGAGCAGGTAGTACACAGGTGTTCTTAGAGCTGTTCACTGAAAGAAAATCATGTGAAATTCTCCACCCGGGCAGTCAAGGACACACACTGTATAAATCATGCAGTATACAAAATATCAGAGCAGCACACCTCAGGTAATCATGTTTACATGGTGTTAGTAAGTTCTTTATCTTCATCATAAATGCACACGCCTTTGTATGTTTAATGTTAGGAATAAGGCCAGCAGTTTGTAAGTCTGTTCTGGCTTCTCCACAAAAAAAAAAAAAAAAAAAGCCGATTGTAGTTGAAGTTTACAGTTTCTGCTATAAAGCACTGAGATGCTCCCAGTCACTTCCACTCGTCAGCTTACTGTGGATATAATGAGAGACGAAGAAAAACATCTTAGATGACTGTATCTAGACCAGCGGCTGTGGAACAAACGCCCTCACTTTAGGAAAGAAAAACGAAGAAGGCGGACAGATGCCAAAAGAAGCTGAGCCTAAATCAGTGCAATTTCCTGCCTTCATGTCTCTGGCCAGAAGGACCTTTTGAGTTTTCCACCACTTTTGCTTTTTGTTAAAAAAAAAAACCCAAAAAAACAAAACCTTTCTGCTTTGAGATATACTGTAAAGCACAATGCACATGGATGGGCTGAGCTTGTAAGAAAAGGGAGGGTTGGGAAGGGCATGTATTTGTCTTTCTGCCAGTGTGCGTCTGCTTATGTTTTTCTTAGATCAAGACACAGGCCAAAAAATCTGGTGCATTTCCTTCACTTCAGGAAACACTTTCATAACTTCAAATATAATAATTTCCTTTTTGGAAAGACGCTGAGGATTATCCATGTGTATTTGGCTTTCATTTATCTGTTTTCTTACCCTGAAAGAAAAAGGATTGGAGAAAAAGGGGGGAGCTCACAGATAGTAAATGGTTGGACCTCTGGCCTCTGATCCTAAATGGGTTTTGATAGGTGAGGTGAATTCAGTTTCGGCTCAGGGATTATGATTTACCGCCTCTCTGGTCTGGCTCCAGGAAAGCAGTCACATCCTCTGCCTATTTTCCTGTTTGTTTTGCCTTTTCCTTGATGGCACCAATGCTGAATATAAAAGGTATGCAGAAGGAATCCCTCCCTGCTCTGACATATGGCACTATAAAGAGGAAACACTGGAGTTGGATGAGTGTATTGCATTTCAAATAAACTGAAGTGTATTGATGAGAATATGAGAGATTCAGTTTAGCAGAAAAGAACCAATTAACGAGAAACGTTTATGTGCCATAAACACTCAAACAAGAAAAGTTGAACTTCGAAAGGTCCTAAAGACTCAGGCAGTTATTCATGTAAATATTTTTACATTCATGTTGCCCTATTAAGACTGTTAAAAATATAAAAGTGGAAAGAAAATTGGCAAGTAAAGAGATTTGTGGGGTTTGATGGCATTATGCTGTGATGGTTTACTTATTTCCATTTCCAGTTTACACTCTTGTGTTTTCTTCTTTTTTTGACATTCAGAAACGTGGATGCTGCTTCTTACTAATTCAGTACTGTTTATTTAAATGAGGCATCTTTGCACCTCATGCGCAATGTTTTCTCCTTAAACTCCTCCTGACTTTGGGCGCTGCCAGAAGAATAAGCTACCAATACATTATATTAATGATGTAAGGTGCTTGTAAAGTTTGTGCAATTAAAATCCCCAAAAACCATAAAACTTATTGTGTTATTTGAAAGCAGTACTTATAATGAAGCACGCAGGGCAATTATACAGAACTGTAAAAATCTGTGAGGCTGCATTTATAACAATGCGATGGATATTCCATGGACATTTAAATCATTATAGCCATCCTTGAAGCATTACTTTGCTAATATAATTTCCCTTGTTTAATGGAGATGAGTTTCACTTTGGCAGCCTGTCAAATTTCAAAGTACACCCAACATTTAAAGGGATATAAATGCAGCAAGCTGTGAACATAACTCTGACCCATTCATTCTTAATGCAGCCACCCTGGATGATTCTTTGAATTACAATGTTTACTCGCTGTGGTCCCCCCATACTCTACCCCTAAATTTGCGGCTTCCTCCCATACCCTCTGCAGCTGACCAACTGTTTACGTAGTTCCTAACCACTTAGAACAGACCATGAGGGTGGTTCGATTCTCATGTGGCAGATTGAGGTCAGATTCTCTTTGACAATAAGAGAGGAAGAGTAATACGTTTGGTCCGACGGCAGCAGATTTAGGAGTAGAGACGTTATGTCAGCTTGTGTCATGGCAGCAGATGGCCTTGGTGAAGCAAAAGTTACCCGAGAGTCCAGATGATGAGCGGAAAACACACAACCATCTCTGGTATCATTTGCATTTGATTTCTGCAATATATTTTAGTTTTGCTTTTTAAAAAAATGTTGGGATTTCTCTGCTATAGCACAAAAGTTTGGGTGTTATATTTAAGTTTGAAGCAAAAAAAAAAATCCCAAAACAATAAAATGACTTTCATTGACTTTCTGTCTTAAACCCAGAGACGTTTCTAACTTAATCACACACTTGTTTCACATCCAGTCTCCCCACAGAGAAGACTGGATAACAAATAAGTAGTCTGTAGCATTATAGCCTCCTTGAAGGGCGATGTAAGCAAGACGTGAGGCAGCTCAAACAGCATCATTCAGATGCATTTGCAAGATTTCATTTCAGAACTCTGCTTACCTCTAATCTGCAGATAATCCCCATTTTTTTATCCGAACAATAGAGCAGACAGTTTTAAACAGGCATTATTTACTGACTGACAAGAGGATAAAGAGTTTGGCAGGTCAATATGTGCTTAATGCCAAGGCTTCATTAACAATTTATTGAAAAAGTTGCACGATTTTTTTGTGATGACTAAAAATAACTAATGCGGCCTGAGCATAAAAGTGTAGTACATGGAATACAAAGTAGGACTCTTCCGGTTTAACAGGCTGATATTCTATAAAGGTATAAATTACCCACCAGCTCTGTGTGGAAAAACCCTCATTCAGAATCCCTAAGTGCCTTGAGGTAATATTCAAACCAGGCATGGCAACATTGCAGATTGCATTGCAAATTTACAGGATATCTGTGGCTTATCTGGCTTGAGACAGCGGCTGGGAGAATAGGGGAAGGCTGCAGAAGGACGGAGGGCTACGATTGGGAAAGTGTTTGTGTGCGCACGTGGACGGAGTGTGAAAAAGGTACACCACAGCGTGTTTATGCACTTGTGCCTGATTAACGTCTGACTGTAAATCAGACAGGGAACGGAACTGGTGGTGGCAGTTTGTGTAGCCGTGCTACACGTGAGCTCAGCAGCTGCTTTGACAGATACACACAGAAACACTTGTGGCGTATTTTAAATCATCCCCATGGCGTTCCAGGATTTCTGGATGTACGTATACTACATGTCCTGCATACTTTTTCGTATATATATATATCACTTGAGAGCTGTTTAAAATTTAGAAATTAAAAACATTCTGCTCCGATATGGAGCTGAACAGCAGAAGAACCCTGAGCAATGTAGAGATCAACAGTAGAGGCCACGTTTAGCATTAGTTTGGAAAGCTGCAACTTTATGCCAGTTTTCACCAGTGTATAAATTCCACATATTGTTCATTAACAGCTCTCGCAACTAATTTGAACAAGAGTACAGTCTAGCCACATGACCTCTTATTTTAAGAACTTTTCATGTATTAGTTCTTTATTTCTTTATGTTCTTCTATTGCTGTTTTCTGCCTTGGTCCTAAGTATTCATGACTGTTTGTAGGTTTTGAGAGAAAAATCACAGAAAAGTATAAAAGTTTTGGAGAAGTGTTTAGAATATTAATCATCACTTAATCATTTCATCATAAAAAATACCTTTAATCCATTTAAATGTGCATTTAAACCAAAATATGGCATTTAAATCTTAATAGAGGCAACAAAAACTAAGTCGTAGTTAATGTTCTTACACTGATGTTTAAAAAAAAAGTCAGAAAACAGTAAAGTAAGAAAAAAATATGGTCTTGTATGTAGAACCATGCTAGCTAGTTTTCCGGGCAGACAAGGCTTTGATAGTCCCTCTCTCATTTTTCACTTGCTCTTTTTTCTTTTTTCTTTTTCAGTTTCATCCCAATTGCTTCCCCGCCCTGTCCTATTGTTCCAGCAACATAGTGTGAACACAGATTCCTGGATTCTCACTCAGCGAGGTGAAGGACAGCATTCCAACTCCCTGCCAAGACACCTTATCTGTGCCTGGCAGCCTGCAGACAGGATGGAGGGGTGAGGTGTAGGGTGGAGGGTGGAGGTGGAGGGAGGGCAAAGGCTACTGGGTGGGAATAGGAAACTGCAAGACAGGGCTTAGTGGAAGACGTATAGGTAAAACAAATGTAAACAGAACACGTTTGTGTATACTCTAAACTGAATTAAATTTGGATTAAGATTTAAGCATTTTTCAACTTCAGTTCTCGAAGATGAAACACGTTGAGTATCCAAACAGCAGACTATAAAGACCGAGGATGAACAAACGTCAAGCAGCAGTCTATAATTTGCACATTCTAATTAGAATTCCTGCATTGTTTCCATGTTCTTTGACATGATCAGTGAGTGTTTTCACTTACTTTCCCATTTTCTCTCTCAGCTGTGGTGGACACATCGACAAAGCATTGTCCTTCTGTTTTGTTTTTGTTTGGCAGTTTCAATGCCACATCGCTGCCAACTGGTGACTTTTAAAAGGCAAATGTCTAATTAAAGGTACAAAAACAAGGTCTTGTTTTCATAGGATGATTCACTGGTTTCCCTCTGTTTAAAACTGATAAGGGTGATTTATTTGACTTTCCAATTCTCTGCTGATCTCGTTCTGTTGTTTGTTTTTGGTTCGCTCTGGCACTGAAGCACAACTTGACACTAAATTGATTTTGAGGTGTGAACAACATTGAAAGTTCACCATTTTGCTCTCGCTCTTACTTCACATTGATTAATTGTTTGCGCACGTGTGTCTACATGAGGAGATTTCTCTTCGAAGGGGTACGAGAAAGATTTTTTTTAAATATATTTTTTGCAGCGGTTTTGGGGACAAAAAGTCAAAATCACAGAGAGCTGGCACAGTTCAAGTCAGAACTGGCTACAGCCTGCAGCATCCTGAGCCCCTGGGTTTAGGCTCAAGGATGAAAAATGGCAGCTGTTTGTAGGTTGGAGGCTGAATGTGTTCCATGGCTTTTTTTTTTTTTTTTTTTTTTTTGAGTTCTCAATGTAGTAAAATAAGGGAGCCTTCTTTTTAGCTTCACATAAAATAATTTGGTTTCAATTTGCATGCTGATTTCATAGTTTTCTCATTGTTAGAGTAGCCTAAACTATCTGAAATTGCCTTATGCACTTCGCTAAATTACCAATTTCGGTTTTGCTTTGTTGTGTTGTGCAGAGTGATTTCTGGAATTCTTTCTTGTTTGCTACAAAGTACTCCCTGTCTTTCTCCTCAATATTGAAAAATATACACATATACATGCTGAAAATTGCTGTTTGAGGACATAAGGTCCTCATTTGTAGACTGCACTGAAAAAGTTTTAATACTTACTTTGTACTATCGACTTTGTAAAACTGGAAAGGCTTCAAATGTAAATAATCAAAATGAACCCAATCCACATCCCTTGTTTCGAGTGAAACTCCTCATATTTGTAAATCAAAATAAAAGAAGAAAGCATAAAACGTGATTATTTGCTCAAACTTGACTGCACCATCTAGCATATTATTCTAACAGCAGCATTTCAAGAATAGTAACCGATCTTGGATTCAGCTCTGACTGCAGCCTTGATGTCTGTGGTCCATTTTCCTTTTCCACTGTATGCTGGCAGCATGAGGCACAGCAGAATGCAGTGGTAGTACATTAAAGGATTCACAGGTTCAGTCATTGATATCCTTTCACTGGGCTTACTGTATGTGAACATCAAGGGCAGGAAGACCATCAAAAGGCCTTAAGTAACCCCATGTTTCCCTCCACACTGGACACTCAGCCTGACTCAAGTCCCTTATGATCACCTGCCCACACTGACATGGACCACATCCTCAGGAAGTGTTTTAGTAATAATAAAAATGAAAATAAAACAACATGGGCACCATATTTTGAGTGTGCGTGTGTTTTCTTTGGAAGGAGACGAAAGACACTGGCAAGCGAAGAGAATTTTTAATGAATCTGGGACACTTGGAACCAATTGAAGATGACACGTTCCCTCTAGTATTTTTTCTTCTCTCTCCTGCCTCTTTTCAGGTCTTGTGTTTATCTCCATATCAGTGATTGTCTATTACATCTGACAAGCCAAATGGGCACTGGAAAGTTGTTTTAACCTTTGTTTTCTCTCTCTCTCTTGAAAGTACAAATGATTGTACACAGAAACAAAATGCAGAACTTGCATATATATTAAAAAATATATTCATATCGTAACCGTCAAAAATTGGCATTGCTAGAGGAAGCATCAGGAAATAGTGTTGAAGTCTATATGTGTGTATGCAGTCTGTGTTCAACAGATAGCATCAAGAGGAGAAATATAAAAACAGGTTTTAGATATGAAACAGCCTGAGATAGTGATAGTGAACGCTCACACCCAACATGTTTTGCACCATCTGTCGTGCTAATGCACTGCAACATCAGCATGCAGTGTGAGGAAAATGACTGTGGACCACAACTTTATGTAGCTGCCAGATGCATCCACTAGATGTCAGTCAAGTTCCTTAAAAGTTCTGCATCCCTCACAGGAAAAAAAAATGGACTCGAAGGATGAGCAGAAAAATGAAATGAATGCATAGCATTTGAGTAACAGTATACAGGATTCCACTGCTTTTGATGTGATATGCAGATGGAGGGATAGTATGATATGTAGCCTGTACATGGCTGTTCAATCACTTCAGCAGATGCTACTTTCATTCCGCAGTATTTCTCTGTCGTTCTCCCTCTCTGTCTGTTCCAGATCACAGTATTTGTGTTGTGTTTCACTGAACGGTATCAAAGAGCAACTGTAATGTTCAAATACTGAACAGAGCTCTGATGGGTTGAAAAACACAGCAGGATTATAGGGACTATCAGTGAGCAGAGTCTGTGAAAGGTCCTGTTTTGCTTATGATATTGCCAGTCTGTTTGTGTCTGTATGTCTGGCCTGCAGGGGTGTGTCAGACTGTGCAAATGCAATAAGGAGTAATGTGCCTGAGAGACGTCGCTTGCTGAAAGTTCCGAGGCCCCGAAGGCGCTCATGCAGAAATTAAATCCCACTGATGAAGCCCAAGTTAAAAATGTCATTATAAAATAGCCCTGCTGTTTAATTTTCAGGATTAACCAAATGAAATCTTCAAAAAAAATGTAATTGCTCACATTACTCAAGGTATTACTGAGGAATGAATCAAAAATTTCAGTGCATCGTAGTCCTCCAGAGTGACCATGTGAAATCGAGGGAAAGTTAGAAATGGGAATGGAGGAAGTATTCTCATATCAGTCACGGTCAGCAGGTGGTTTACATAAATTCTGTTTAAAAAAAGAAAAATAAAAAGAATTCAGTTAAGTGTGGCAAAAGAATGCTTCCTTATCAGACAGGATGGGTTAAAGATCAGATAGTATTTAGCAAAGTCAACGGGGTCACTGCCACATATTGGCCTTCCTTCCTTCCTTCCTTCGTTTCTTCCTTCCTTCCTTCCTTCCTTCCTTCCTTTCACACTTTCTCTTACCCCTGTGCTCTCTCTCTCAGTGGGACCTCGTGCAGACTCTACCCAAACACTTCTCTCTTGTTTAGGGCAGGGCAAGCTCTCTGTCTGACCACTCCCTGGGCCTAATCGCCACAGAGTTCTTTCCAAATTGCAATTACTGATAAACAGAGTTGGCTGATGGGGACAAGTGATAGCGCAGGCCACAGCAGGCAGTATCTGGCATCGGCCTAATTGTCACAAACAATTTGCCTCATTTCTCTACCCTCGCCACCAGAGAGTGATTGTGCTGAGCACACTTGACGGGCAAACCGTTTATGAGTCCGCTCATTTGGGACCACTTTGAAGTGTTCTCTGGTGTTTCTCAAGAACATTTTCCTCTCCTCAACAGTCTGCGTTTTGGGATTGTCTTTAAACAGTTGTTTTAGTCTCTGGCGACAAACAGCCTCCATTTAGACTTGTTTTGATTCTGTCATCAGAGATGGAGGGGTAAATATTCATCGAATATGCTGCCAAATGTAAAGTTTGGTGTTGTTTTTCCAAGGATTAAGTGAGCAAATTCCTCTTTTGAGCTTAGTTTCTTCACCAGCTGCTGTAGAATATGTGTTCTCTAGTAACTGCATTTTGTATATTTTCAGCAGCCAAACAGTACTTTATATGTACTAGTGTCTGTCTTATGTGCCTTTCTATCATCCAAAAAGGACTTTATCAGCACATTGCCTTATAGTCCTGTCATTACAAAACATCACTGCACATCTGGGAACTTCCCAGTGAATCAGGTAAGTTCTTGCTGAAGGGTACTTTGCCATTACTCAAGAATTTTTCCTACTCCTAAGCTAAACCAACAACCTTCCTGTCACAAGCCTGTTTTTCAGCCTTTTATACCGCCATGATCCCCTATTTAGAATTATATGAGTCCCACAGTTTCACAAGGCCTCGTTTTGCCCAGATGTGAACTTAACCAAGTGTGCTACATGGGACTTATATGCGGTTTTTAAAGTCACTACTGGTGCACACATTCTCGAGCTGGACGTAAAAGAAAAAAAAAGGAACGCTTTCAACATGTCTTTCTGCATGTTTTGTGCGACTGCGAGGCAGGTTGAAGGTGATTAAAGGGAGGAAGCTCTGACCTTGTTCACTCCTCATCCCTCGTGAGTGTCAGCCTCGGCCAAGCCTGAACCCTCCCTCAGCAGACACAGAGCGGAAATGACCCAACTCGAACAGGAGGTGCTGCAAGGTGACCAGTAGCAGTCTGCAGGGAGGTGGAGATGTTGGAGCTCTTATGATTGTGTGTGTGGTGTGTGCACGTGTGTGGCAGAGAGCCTTTGGTTTGTGTTGGCCCACCTCTGGTTCTGCTACACCACTGTTTCAGCAGTTTGGGGCAGGAAACAGCTGTGGAGAGCGGGGCAGAGGTAAAAGTCTGCACACAGCCGTTTGAGGGTTGCTGTGCACTGCAAGCCAATATCAATCAAAATGCATGAAGCTGAGCTTTTATTGAGCTAGAAAACCACATCATGTTAGCACATTCGCGCAGACACAGCCTCCAGCACGCTGTCAGTAATGCTGGGTTGTAGGTGGCCACTATGATGAAGGTGGATTTGGCGAAATCACTGGTTTTCAAGGTATTTTCCTCTCAGCGAGTGAGAATCTGACAACCCGAGTTTTGTGAATTGATTTATGTGTGTTTTGGAGATGAAAGCGGGCCGAATGAGCAACCAAAAATATCAAGCAGATGAAGAGCGAAAGTAAAATAATGATGAATGGAGACTTGCATGAAACGAAGACGAGTCGTTGGAATGTTTTCAGCTTCGCAGCTTGCAGTGAGGACGTGTCACTTTCTGGGTAAATTAGTCACACCCCTCGCCCAGGCGGCCACATCACCACAATCAACTGGGTGGCTTCTCTGTGGATTTTTGGCCTTGACAGTTAACATGTCTTCCACTAATGGAAACCATAATTCTGCAATCTGGATTGCAATGTGTGTGCATGTGAACATGTCAGCAGGGCTGGTATTTATATAGGAAAAAAAAGATGGACACACGCTTGCTGTTCAGTCCTGAAGCACACCCTGAAGCTTATCTACCTGCAGCTTGCACCAGCCAAACCAGCGGCATTTTGAGTACGCACATCTCAGGAACCTGTTGTCAGCTTTGTCAAGGTGAAGGTGAAATGCGACTTTCATATCGAGCCTGTAGGCAACTGCAGCGTTCCCAGATGATCCAGTGAGGGAATAATGAAAGCTGCCTCAGCTGGCTCGGTCCAATGTGAATCCGACTTTGAGTGATTAGATGGTTTGTGAGAGATATTAAAGCTCAGGGGTTTAGTTATGAACCAGTGTGCTGTATGTATTCGTAATATTTTATTCTCTTCAAAGCGTTTGCTCATCCTTTTATGTGGAGTTGGACAAAATAACAGAAACATTTTAAAGTCTAATGCGGACCTTTACAAAAGCCTTAACTGGCAAAACATTCCTCCGACAGTTTCACAAATGGAATATTAAGAATATATTACATCTTATATTACTATTTACAAGGGCTGTATTGATTTTATTATTGTACAAATGCTGCTGCTCCTTGTGGTGCTGCTCCCAGCTGCATTGTACACTGATTTCGCAGCGCCCTGATTGAAGGAGAAGTATTTGTGTTTGTTTGCATGTTTAACATTTCTGGACAAGTTTGGAGCTCAGAAAGTGCGAGACAAATAGCAGAAAAGGTGAAACTCAAATCTTTCCGAAGTTATGTTGAACCCAAAGGCAGGGAGACTGGTAGGCATTAGCGGGTAACAGGAGAACCCCTCGGGATCACTGAAGGGATCCAGTGCGTTGACCAGTGAAAGATGCTGTCAGTCCCCACATTCATGACCTCTGCATATTATTCCTTGTAAAACTCCACATAAACGCATGCAACAAGAAAGACGACACACAAAAACAAAGCGCAGTCCCGGGGGATCAGGCAAAAAATACTTCCAAATCCATTTCTTGTCAGATCTGTTTAAGGCACTCATATATTTTTCTGTCACCCTGTGCCCCCTTGACTGGGCCCAGTTTGTCCAGAGAAAAGAACACTATTGCTCAATATCTGATGACAAACAGTTAATCTGTAGTGCTTTTTTAAATAATCATCTGACATTAACTAGAAGCAGCTGGTAGTGGTATTTATAGAATCATCTAAAATTTCATTGTATCTGTTATCCAGCTGCCGGGAGTGCATCTGGCAAGCAGCCTGCTATACCTTGGAAGCCCATTTTTCTCGCTCTCTTTCCCAGCTCTGGCTCTCTTCATGTCTCTCAATCCTTTGTTGTCTCACAGAAGGTTTTTCATTGAATGTAACCTGGAAACAAGGTAATGTTTTGGCAGTGATAATGCCAGTTCTTGTAAGCTCGGCTGGCTTAATGAGTGTATAGCTTTATGAAGGAAAGAAACCCCCAACATGAGAAGGAACTAGAACTACTAATGCAGCTTTATGTTCTGCTAAAGATGCTTCATTACAGTGATGCTTAATTAGACAAAATGTGTAATCTTTGCAATTAGTCTTACCTCGGCTAAATGTTAGTGTTGATGTTTTCGAGGTTAAGGTTTTGTTTGATCTGTTATTTAGTTTGCACATCAGTATGTTCTCCAGTAGGAACATGTTAAGTATATTTAGATCCTTGTATATGTCCTGTCATGAGAGCAGACACTCTAAAGAGCTATTTACAGCACCCTGTGTCCACGTTGTAAATAATAAAGCCAGTTTGAGACTTGGTTTGGAAGCTCTCTTCTGGCCCACTATCGCAGTTTTTATGGAATACACTTCCTCAAAGTGAAATTCCATGCAAAAGTAAAATTCCTGCCAGGTTTAGCCATGGCAGACAATTCAACCCCGAATGGTAGATATGAAAATGGCTCTCGCAGACACAAACACAAAGGAGCTGCAAGTCTGACTGGAGATTACTACCAAGTCATTTCCTATATCTTTAGATTGGCAAGGAGTTTCACTGATTAAATGTGTTTATTATTGTTATTATTGTTTTTATTTCTTGAACCTAGTCTAGTAAAACTGTCTTTTTGCTTGCTGCACCTAAAACAAAGCCTGAGGTCATCATAGCGCAGCATCTCTGGATCTTTGCGTGTTGATTACACAGTTTATTGAAGATATCACAGATGTCTTTTGGTCTTTAACATCTTTGCTTTATCTTGTTTTGTGCAAACTCTTGTTAATGATCCGTGCAAGTGTGGATTTTTACCACAGCTTTGACTGAACATGATTTTTCCATTCGAACAGCTGTAAACAAGGTGAAGGCAAGACAAACACAAAGGCTTTCCAGGGGTTGTATATTACACACGGATACACAACGTCCAGCTCACACATACGCACTCGCACACTTAATTTAGTTTAGAGCCCGCAAATGTAAATAGGAGATCTATTTTTGCATGTCACTCTGCACAGTCGTGCCATTCTCTAAGTCTGAAAAGACACCAACTGATGCCTGTGCACACATCAACAACAACACACACAGATGCAAACACACCACACTAAGTGGGTCTAATACTTACAGGATGGCTGTCTAGTAAATCAGGCCAAGAGTATTTGTCTGAATCCTCCCAAAGTCACGCTACCCCCAGATCTGTGGAATGCCACTCCCTCTGTCAGATGTCCCTGTGGACGAAACCATCACAGATGAGCCTCATACAGCAACACATGAAACAGAGACAATTCATTTACACCAGAGAGATTAAATCTACTCAGGCACAAACATTGTGAATGTAGAACATGAAGCTATATTAGGTTATCAGAAAAGAACATTTTTAAGGGAAAAATACTGCCACTGTACCATAATTTATTACCTACCAACCTAAAAGCATTTACAGCCATATAAAGTGACGAATCAATATTTTACTAAACATTTCTGTCCAATGTAATTCAATGCAGACACTTTACATGACTTTAATGGTGAGTGCATCATCTACAACAGAGTATAATGTGAATTAGATTTTGGGTGTTATTCATTCTGTACTTTTATTTTAGTTCAGTTTTAATGTGTCTTGAATTCAGTTTGCGTTTACTCCACATGTTATAAAACAGGGTTAAAATATTGCATTTGGATTCTTGAGCTGCAGACATTTCCTTTGTGTTAATTGGACTGGTATTTTTGTCAGTCGTCCCTGCTCCAATGCAGACTCATCTGCTGAGGGCTGTGACAGAGCTTCTGAAGAATGTGTTCGGTTTTCTAACACGTGGCCCTGTCTGACTTAGTTTGGTGTCAGTATGGCACGTTCCAGCGAGGTGCACATTTGGACCTCGCTGGACCGCAGTCTGTTTCTGTTGGAGCACCGGGCCACATATTTGAGCCACATGTGTGTTTGAGACAGAAAGCCCAAATGAAACACACATTGGGACGGCAAAGTGCTGCGTCTGCACTTGCATTCCTGGAAGCAGACTCACGGGCTGACAAAGAGGGGATGATTGTCACGACTGAAACGGTATTCTGAGAATTGTTTGATGGACATTTCACTGTTAAAGCTTTATTTCTTTTAGGGGAGTTTGGAAGCTTTGCTACTGCGTCTTTTTCCACGTCTTGTTGCAGTAACCATCATTTTTTGACAGAGGGCAGCAGTAAGCCATTTGAAAACAAACATTCTTAGTTTTGGTCTCAGACCAGAGCCACATGCCAAAGACAAGCCATGAACTTAAGTTGATCACACTCTTCCTAATTTGTCCAATTTAAGCTTGTTTGATTCACTGGATGAAAACTGTCTGTCTGAGGGGAGCCAAACCACCATTTGCTCCATCTTCAGAGCATATTTGACAGTCTGCCAGCCATATTTGGGGTTACGTTCACATTACTGCATTGAAACAATATGTCAGTTGGGAGCATGACTTAATTTGAGCAACAAGCAAATATGCTGGTTAAACCATCTTGATGTTGTGCAACCAAGTGGATGACAAGGGGAGTATCAGGGGTTAACAGACACCATCAACCTTTTGTCATGACATTTTTTTCTCTCAAATCTTTGGGATTGTTATGTTGGCCTTTTGAGACCTTTTTGTGACTTCAGTTTTCCACATAAGAGAATCTAATGGTCCTTATGTGTCCCCTTTAAGAGTCTAAACCACCCTGTAGATGCAAACAGTGAAAAGTCATTTTCACAGCCAATAAGACAGCCTTAAATTTATTGTCTTTAGCTTATCAAAGCAGACTTAGACACACAGCTTCAGTTGAAGTTAATCTTGTGCATGGCGGTGATTCACAATGCTGCTGTCAGTTAAAAACCCTGCAACTCACACTTGAGCAGTTTCATTTTTACTGGAAGCTGGTGCAGTTCTGAAAGAGCTTGTGCATGAAGTGTAATCGAACACAGTCGAACACAATTATCATGAATTGCTGTCAGCTTTTTGGAAAATCCAGACAAAAAAAAGTGTCACGATAATAACAGATATTGGGATCCTGGCATTGCATGTGTCATGGGGTTGCCTTGTGGAAAATTGTTATCAGCACTGTATTGTGAGTACGTGACCAGTGTCCACAGTGACCTGTTTTGTGGATCATAATGTTTCTGGTGAAGATGGATTCAGTGCTGCCAGTTGGATAAGACAGAGGGAGGGCAGAACATTAAAATACTCCGAGAACTGACCGTACTTGTTGGCGTCCCCCAAGGCCCCTTTGAGAGCCGTACTCGCTCGTCTTCATAAACAGAGGTTACTCGGGCACAAAGGGGGGTTTCATTCCTGCAAGGGTTCATGTACTTGAGCTTGGCATTTTTCATATTTACATTGCTTGATAGTCTCAGTAGATCTGTTTATGATATTCCCCCCTCACTGTTTGTTTGTACTTCTTTCTTCTCAGCTAATGCTCCCTCTCCTCCAACTCCCTCCCCCTTTCGTTTTATCTCTCTCCCCAGTCAGTGTGATAGATTTCTAAATCTGTTCTCTACCAGATTTTCTTCATTGTTCTTGCCCATTAAACTGCTTTGCATATGATAAACCACATCATATAGGGTTGTTGACACATTTAAATTTCAAATGTCCGGAAGAGAGGTTTTAACAGAAAATATAGCTGTGAATAAAACTGATGGACTACTTGTTTTGACAGCAGTTCAGATAAAAACATCGCTGGGTGACTATACACTGAGTAGCAACAGAAACTAGACCGCTTGTGATTGCAGCAGCGAATCTATTTCCCCTGGTAAACTTTTTAAAAAAAAAAAAAAAAAAAGGAAGAAAAAAACATGGGCCACAAAATTTTGAAGCACAACCGTTTCCACTGCACTCAGTTTACTTTTAACTGTTTCAGGCCGTCTGTCCCACACCTGGTCGCTGAGCGTGGCACTGAACAGAGCACGCTCTGTTCTGCGCCCAGAAAAATCTGCCGAGCCACACGGAAAATAAATCAGCTCCATGTTCATTAAACAAAAAAGCTGTGGGCAGATTTATTTCATTATTGGGACTCTCTCATTTTAGTTTTTCCCCTTCTACCTTCCACCCCCCCCCCGCCTCACTTACAGCACTTTAACTCTCTAAGGTGATCTTCCTCTCATTCCTTTTGGCTCCATAGAGGAGGTCTGAGCCTCCGCAGTGCTTCTCCGGTGGATCCCCTTCAAAGGGAATCAGTGTATTGGTTTTGTGCCTCCACCTCCTCGCTATCTCTTCTGCTGTGGTTTTTAAGGTGCTGTGAAAAATGCTGGCCCAGCCACCCAAATTGCTGCATAATGGCCCAGTGAAATGTCCCCCCACCAGGAGAACCCAGACTCTCTGAAACAACACAGACAAACCTGCGTAAATATGCTGCTCTGTTTATGGAGAGGCAAAGCCCTCGTGGAAATAATCTGCCTTTTAGCGTCAGATATTTCAGTGTGCTATCTGTTTTCCCTCTTTGCCATTTACTTATGATGTTTGATACAAATCCCATTCCCCGTCCCACAGCAGTTGTGATAAAAATCCAACCCTCCCCTTCTCTTTCTTTCTCTCTGTCTCTGTTTCTCAAGCACATGAAGGAAGTATCAAAGTGTTGATTTGTTATCATTCTGACTTTGCAATGCTGGTGCATGTAGAGGTCGCAGAGCAGAGAAGCTGTGAAACCACAGCACTCAAATCTGACATTCTTGTGAAAATAAACATGGGGATATGTCAGTTTCATTTAAAGGCTTGAGAGATCAGGTTGATTTTGATTTTCACACCCTTTCCTTTGTGAAACTGTAAAATATCCTGATGGCAGTAAGTCACGAAAGCAGCATTTGAGAACAACAAACAACGGCTGTGGCTCATTATTGTTACTGGAACATGACTGAGTTCTTTGAAAAGAATCACCTGTTTTACACAAATAGAACGGCCTTGTCTATGACTTCCCAGCTGCTGACAGTATAACTAACATTTAGCCGCTATCAGCTCCATCCTCTCAGGATCCTCTGAGGAAGGAAACGGGGCAGGCTGCTTTAGTGCCCCACAAGCTCTGCACCACCATCTCCTGCAGGGACATCGGTTATTTTTGGACTGAGGGCAGATCACGTTACGACTACGAGAAGACCCCTCAGACAGGAAATCACCCAGCACGCCACCGAGCAGCTCCCGCATTCTTGGCGCTCAGCCCGATAGACTGAATGCTGTTTGGTGCTTCAGCATGCAGACAGTAATGAGAGAGGAAAGCCCAATAGAACAAGGGAACCATCTTCTTTTCAACTCCGGATGACCCCTTCCATGCACATAGCCTATCAGCGCTGCATGACAGAAATGTCGATCGCCACACCCAGATAGCAATTGTGGTGCTCGTGCAAAAATGCTTGTGCAAAATGTACAATTTGCATCACATTTGGCTAAAATACAAAATCCTTGCCATCACTGTTCCCTCTAAGCTGCGCGCGTGCGCAATTGCGCACTGCTGACACGGTCTCCGCGCACAGAAAATCTGCGCTGCGCACAAAAAAAAAATCCAACCTAAATTGTAAATAAAATAAACACGTAACAATTCATTCTGTGCTATTTTTCAGTGTGAGTCAGTGAGTGACCGGTGACTGGCTGCTGCAGCCAATGATGCGATTCACATACGTATTTACCATAGACTGTATATAATGGTATTTACGCAGCTAATCAACGTCAGGCGTCCTTATGTGCAGCCACCGTTGTTCTCATAGATATGAATGAGTAGATAGGACACGCCCCTTTGAGCTGCGTGCTACAGCGAGGCTAAGCTAGTGGGGAGCAAAGTTTCAGTGCATTCCGTTGATGTAGACGGCGTGAAAACGGAAACAACAAGTATGCCGTCTCACTGTGCTGCATACAGTTACACACTGCGTCGTACGATTGAGACAAGGAAACTTGGAATGACTTTTCAGAGGTAAGAATAGTTTTTGGCTCTTTTTCCAGTATTAAATCTTGTTGAGAGCTTCCAGTCTATGAGAGCTAACTAGTTAGCCGCTAGCAAAACGCTAAGGCGAGCTAGCAGCTTGACAACCAAATACCAGACGATTAATAGTAGCTGCAGTATAGTTGTACAAGCAGTAGTAGTAATACTAAAAGTACAAGCAGCAGTAGTAGTATAAACAGCTGTTAGAGTCGTAGAAGTAGTATCAGCATTTGTAATAGTATTACAAGTTGTAGTAGCAGTGCCAGTATCAGCAGCAGTAGTTACTACTACTAGTAGTAGTCGCATTACTATTACTACCACCAATACTACCAATAGTAGTTATAAAGCCTAACTCATGTATATCCAGATTACCATCTATGTTCTTCCTCCAAACCCATTTTATGATTGGGATTACAGGCAGTTCTTTAGGACTGCTCTCAAATAATTGAAATGTTACTAAATAAGGTTATACTTATCAAATTAAATAGCTCTGGTCTCCAGTATATTGGTGAATTCGGTTCTTTGTACTTAATTTATTAGCATGATTTCTTTTTAATATGTTGTGTACAGACTTAATTACTTCTCTGTCTACTTTTCTTACTCCTACCTTCCATGTAGGTTTCCCAGAGACTATGGGTTGAGGAGGAATTGGAAGTTTTTCGGCTTAGACCTGGTGTCATTCCATCAGTGTTAAACTTCCCGGCTCATCTTGGAAGAGTACGTGCCAGAAAGACCACGACCAAGCAGCCTTGAGATCTTAGGCAGCGTCTCCCTGAGGTGGGTGTCAACTGTGTTCACGGTCAGGTCTGTGGTAATCCCGTCAAAAAACAAAACAGAAAAAAATCTAGATTATAAATCAACATGTAATCGAAGCACTCTGTATATAACGCCATAGTATAGGATGTAGTTCAGAAAATATCAAAGTATAGTATGCTTTACTCAAAAATAACATAGTATGGCCTGTAGGTCATAGTACAGCATGTTGGCAAGAAAAAAAAAACAAAACATAGATTATTATGTGGTTCAAAAAGCGCATAATGATAGGATGTTGCCTAAAATTGTCATATATGATATGTGGTTCAAAAAATGTCATAGTGCAGTATATTGTCAAAATAGTATGTAATTCAAGAAAACATCAGAGTATAATATGTCATCTAAAAAATGCCATAGAATAATAATTTCATTGCAAAAGTAAAAGTATAGTAACTTTTAAAACAGTTCGAATTCTTATATGTTGCTAAAAAAAAAAAAACCTAATACAAAAAAAGTCACAGTAATATGTAAATTAAAAAAGTCTATAGTATAGCGTGCCGCCCAACAAACATCGTAGTATAGCATGTCGCTCTAAAAACGTCACAGTATAGCCTTTAGTCCACAGCTGTCAGTAGGTGAGGAGCAACACAAAAACAGTCCAAACGCTGGTTTCCAGTGGGTTAGATGAGAATTTATTTGAAAGAGTAAGTTTACAACAACACAACATGTGAGGGGGTTAAAAACAAATGGGTGTTAGTAAAATAAAAATAAATCAACAGAACTAAAAGTGAACTTCACGTTGACATTGATGGACATTTCAATCAGGAGCAAAGTAAAAGATAATCAATACGAAAAAAAACTCTTCCTGTTCACCTCTTAAAACCCAATAACACACCGCAGTAGCACCCTAAACTAAAACTACCAATGGGTTCCCTGTTTTCCTTTCTGAACAATTCAAAGGTGCCTCTCTATCTCCCCAGACATCCACCAACCACTGGAACACATCTCCAAAGTTCTGCTGGGCCAGCTCAACTTCCCCTCAGAAGAAGTGCTGCCACCTGCCAGATGAAGGAGCCTTTTGAGAGGCAGCTGGCATCGTGATTGGACTGTACTTTGGTCTGTTCCAATCCAGCTTCAGCTCCAGAGACGGCAGGCGGGACGAGTCAACGGAGGCCGGGTGGATGAAGGCATGCAGCTGAGTACAATCCAGAAAACAACAGAGGAGGAGTGCAGCGGCCCAGAGCCAGAACAAACAGAGTAGCATCATATGTCTCTTAGAAAACATCATAGTATAGCCTTTGGTATGAAAAAACGCCATCATATACATCATATATTGTACAAATAACAAGTCAAAGGAAAGAGACATACATTGTAGAATTGTAGTAATTGTGGACTGACTGATTTACTGATTATCAGTATTTTATTTTTTACTGATTTACGATAATAAATACATTTAAAAATGGCGCTACTTTGGCTCTGAACCTTTACCTGTGGTCAGTCTGTCTTCTGGAGTGATTTGATTGGTTATACGTCACGAATAAAACTCCTTTAACTTAACATCTGTAAACAAAACAAAAACGTATCAACAAAGTTTTCTGTTAGAATTTGTGTTCTTCTAAGTTTAACTCCAAGATTTTAAATACTTTCATTTACTGCAAATGAATATCTACTCCAAATGTCTCACTAATAATCATTATCAGCCTTAAAAACCCACAAAACACCCCTCTATACTCGACCACACTTAGTACAGTCCGGTTCCCCCTTCTATAAATCTGCTTGGAATCGTCCACTTCCTGTTTGTCAAAGTGGCCTTCTACCTGGACAGGTTTTGTTGGAGCTCATGCAACAAACATTTTGGGTAACTGCACTTTAATATGGATGGATGACACTGAATTAGAGTCTGTTTTAATGAGAGCTGAGTTAAGATGTGTAGCTCTGTCATTCAATAGGAAATTATTTCTCAGAATTCACAGAGGAAAGTCTGAAATGTTTGCTAGGTTAGCGTCCCACATGTTCTTTGGCTCAGCTAAAGCTAACTCTCTCCAACCTCTGTATCTCTTGAGTTGCTTGTTGTTAAAATATCTTGCTAGAGGTGCTGAAGCTCAGAAAGTCTGAGATGTTTGTTCAAAATAAGCTCATTCTCAAGTCTTATCTGAACTGTCCTCTTTTGTTTGAACTTTCCCTAAACTTAGGAGTTAATGACAGAGCAGCACATCCAGACTCAGTCTCATTTATGTAGAGATTAAACTTCAGTGTCATTCATTGATGTTAAAGTGCAGTTTTTCAAATGTTTGTTGCACATGCTCCCAACCAAACCATTTCAGGTGGAAGACGATGTGAAGAGAAAGCTCCAGAGGATGGATATCACACATTTACGTTGGAAATAAATGTCCTTTAATTAGACATTGTCATGCAAAAGTTGGATTTCCCTTTAATGATGTTCAAATCTTTGTTGAGTGTTTTGTTGATGCTGGTTTCTAAATGTTTTTTGACACTCGGCCCCAAAGATTAAAACCTTTTCCGGCTCACAAGCTGCAACAATTCACACATTATCAACTATCTTTCTGACTAAACTAAGATAAAAAATAAAAAAGGGCCTGATTCCTGCATCATGAATGTAAGTCTTTTTGGTTTTTATGACAGTAAACTGAATATATTTGGGTTTGACATTTTATAAACCAAAACAAGAAATGAATTACTGGAGAAAACAATCAACAGATTAATGGACAAAGAAAATGTTTTCCAACATATATGGCTGAATTACTCCAACATTACAAGATACATACAATTTGAATTCAGTTTTATTTATATAACGCCAAATACAGGTCAAATTGTCTTAAGACACTTTATTTTTATATTTTTTGTCATGTTTAAAATATGACAAAGTAAGAAATTTAAACCTCTTGACTAATCCAATTAATTATTTGGTTTTTAAGAGACTAATAGACAACTAAAATAACTTTCTCCACTAAAACTAATAAACATGAGGTCAAATAGAAGGAACAGTTTTAAATACTGCAGTCCCACGATGACAAGAATAAAGTTTGTCAACAAAAACTAAATCTGCTGGTGGATTCCATTAAGGTCCTAATAAATGATATAAAGTGTGATACTAAAGGTTTGTGGTGCTAAAAATGTCCAAGTAAAGATATCAAGTTGAGCATCTGGATGGAGGTTGATAAAAGTTGACCTCCCTTCATTTCTCTGGAGCGACTCCATGGATTTTATGGATGGTGGTTAAAGACCTGCTCTTCTCGTCGTCTTCCTTCTAGTCGCTGTAAAAAGTCAGTCCATCCTGACTGACTTCAACACCTCTTCATGACAACTTGTTCTGCCTCCGACCTGGTGGAAACTCCAGAAACTCGGGAAAACCCATGGAGACTCGAAGAACTCGTGGAGACTCGAAGAACTCGTCGGGCGGGTGAAGGTGTGGTGGGCGGTGGGGGAGTAGAGGGGGGAGGCCGCCACCCACCTCCCCGCCTGCTCTCCGCCCTGACTCCACCCAGACTCCGCCTTGGCTCCGCCTGTGTGGTCACTTCACGAACTACGATGCCAAAGGGACGACGAATTTATTTCTTTTCATCTGATCTGTAGCTCAGTGAGTTAAGGATTTGCCTATGGAGCTGCAGGTCGCTGGTTCAAGACCAGACCCTTCTTAAATTTTATCAAAATCCTGACAAAGACAAAGAAAGAAAATTGCCGGTGGTGGGTCTTGAACCTGCGACCTTCCAGTTGGTAGTCCATCTTCTTATCCTCCTGAGCTACTCGCTCAGATACTAATTCTTCTTTTTTTTGCGCATTTATCATCTATTTTTTCTCGTTTTCTCTTTTTTTTTAACTTGAGTCTCGACTCGACCATTTTTCTCAGGAGGCTGGACTTCAGCCTTTGTGCTGGAGGGTTGAACCCTCAGTTCCAAGACTTTCCAAAGCCTCCACACCTCCCAAGTCCTCAGGACCTGAGCTTTCACACAGTCTGAGGGCTGAAATTTTCTAAGTACCACAGTAGTTCTCTGTTAGATTGAACTTTCAGACAGTCCAAGGACTGAAATATTCTACGTTCCTGAGTACTTCTCTGTTAGTTTGAACCTTCAGACAGTCTGAGGGCTGAAATTTTCTAAGTCCCACAGTAGTTCTCTGTTAGATTTAACTTTCAGACAGCCCAAGGACTGTTATCTTATAAGTTCCTGAGTAGTTCTCTGTTAGTTTGAACCTTTCCACAGTCTGAGGACTGAAATCTTAAAAGTTCTTGAGTAGTTCTCTGTTAGTTTGAACCTTCAGACAGTCTGAGGACTGAAATTTTAAAAGTTTCTCAGTACTTCTCTGTTAGTTTGAACTTTCTGGTTAACAGAAGCCTTAAAAGTTGTGACCATGAGTCTTGATTTCACATTTAAACCATCCATCTGAGTTCTTCTCAGACCTTCACCTGTGGGTTTTTTAGAAATCCTGAACAAACTTTGATTCTTTTCACTGAGCAGTAAAGTTTGTGGAGATCAGAAGGTAACATTAGTTTGATCAATGCCTTCAACTACTAGTAGACTTTATCTGGAAAGCAGTTTTCTGAAATGAGTTCTTAGTAAATCTATCCACAATCAAACCAAGAACATAGAAAGAGGAAATGTTTGAAGAAACAACTTGATGTTTTCGTTTCAGACTAGAAAACGCTTTTAGACCTTTATCTGTTTTTGCTCTTTTTGATCGTTTTATTGTCTCTTCTGTTTAATTTGATCTTCTAAAGTTTAACTGGTGTCTTTTCAAATGTTTTGTCTTTAGTTTGATTCTTCTTAAACGTTTAGTTTTGCTCTTTTCTCACCTTTTATTCTTTTCTAATGTCTGATTTGATTTCCAAATGTTTTGTCTTTTTAATGTTTAATTGTTTTTTCAAATGTTTTATCGGCTTGTTTGAGGTTTTTTTCCTTTCCCAATATTTAATGTTTTGATTAAATCTTTAAGGTTTTTCTTTTTAAATGTTTTACCACCTTTTAATGTTTAATTTTCTTTTTAAATGCTTCATTGTATTTTCTGTTTAATTCCTATTTAAAGTTTTATTGTCTTTAAGATGTAATTTTCTAATTAAACATTTAATTTTTTAATTAAATGTTTTGTCTTTTTAAAGGTTTAATAATCCAATGTTTTGCATTTTTTAAAATGTTTAATATTCTTCTTGTTTAATTGTATTTTTTAAATGTTTAATTATGGAAAATATTTTATCTGTAATTTTTAATATTTATATTTTCAAAATTTTGTTTAATTTCATAATGACATGTATCGTATCTTGTTGAATTATCTAATTCAATATTTGGTCTGTTTAATAGAGTTAAACATTAAATACAATTAAATGATATTAAACAGACCAAATATTGAATTAGATAATTCAACAAGATACAATACATGTCATTATGAAATTAAACAAAATTTTTAAAATACAAATATTAAAAATTGTGGATAAAATATTTTCCATAATTAAACATTTAAAAAATACAATTAAACAAGAAGAATATTAAACATTTTTAAAAATGCAAAACATTTAATTAGATTATTAAACCTTTAAAAAGACAAAACATTTAATTAAAAAATTAAACGTTTAATTAGAAAATTACATCTTAAATTTCTTAAATCTTTTTAATAATAAAACTTTTGAAAAGTTTTATTGTATTAATTTTTTTTCCTTTGATTTAATTGCTTTTTGTTATGTAGTTTATTTCTTTAATCTTCTTTTTCTTTCAAGATTTTAACCCCAACCTTAAAAATGAAATAAACCCTTAAATCACAATGAAAATACTTCTGTTGTCACAATCATGATTTAGTCAATTATTCAGTTTATCAATTCAACTTTATTTGTTTAGCACCTTTTACACAGATTACAAAACTAAACAAGCAAAGGAAAAAAAAACTATGCTACAACTATGATTAAAACTCAAAAACATTTAAAAAAAAAAAAAAAAAAAAAAAGATTTAACATGGTAATAAAATATGTTGTGTCCAGGGGATGGAGGGAGTTTATTGGGCTCACATGGGAAATCATTTAAAATATAAACTTGATATTCAGTCTAAGGAAACTGCAAAGTGACAGAAGAACAAACAATATCTCCTGTTTTCTCCTTTAATGAGTCGACTCTTCTTGTGCTTTTAGACCAAAGAACTACAGACTCTTCACAACCTGCTCAAACTCTTGGTACAGGACCTCACCACATGGGTCAAGAAGGTTTCCGTCTCATTTCTACTCTGAAGATCACCTTTTCCTGCTCAAACTGCTGACAAATGTTTCTGCTGCTCTAAAGTCTGGTCTCCAGAACTTCCTAAAACTCTCAAAGTCTCTTCTGCTGCAGGTTGCTTTGTAGAACTGTTGCAGAAAACCTCACTAAACCACATGGAGGGGCCTCAAGATAGTCGTCCAAATGAAACCATACAAAAACCAAACTAGTACAACCCAAACGCTAAAGTGTCCTGCAGCCTACCAGAGAACCTCTGAGAACAGAGAATCAGGACAGGAACTCTTACCTTCTGGACAACCAACGTTGCTTCACAAACAAGAATACAGAATGTGTCTGACCAAAAACCTCTGAAGACTCACTAAAGCCAAGATAAAGACACAACTCAGCTGCAGCAAACCCACTAATCACTGCACACATTAGCACCATGTGCTAACTGTGGCTAAAGAACCTCATTTACCAAGACAGCTATCCAGTACAAAGCCCTAAAACACACCAAGAAACACATTAAAGTCTATTTTACTGCTGGAAGCTGCAAGCCAACGCCTAAAGAACAAGCTAAAGCAATGGAGCCAAACCCGGTTCTGTGGTGAAGAGAAACAGAGGAAATGTTTGTCTGCAGCTAAATAAAGCAGGAAGACACTGAGCTGCTCAGGTGTTCCTGATAACACCAAGCTGCCACCTGGACAGCCAATAGGAACACAGCTTACTGGAAGTCCAGAGGGCTGGGTTAGTGAAGGAAATTTAATTTAAAGTTGAAGCAGAAAGTTAACAAAGAAAGTTGAAAACCACCTTCTGATACCTGAAATCTCTGAGTTTTCACACAAAGAACACCTGAACATGTCAAACTGGTTCCATAGTAGAACCATCATTGTAAAAACGTCATAGTATGGTGTGTTGCTCAAAAAACATTAGGACCCGGCTGTCAGGGACAAACATGTAAGAAACATGAGAACAGAGAGAACCCAACCAGTAGGTCACAGTTTATCATCCCAAAACATAAACGGTGCCTCTTTCCCATTGTTGCAAGGCAGACAATGTGCTACAAGCCCAGTTTTATCAAAAGTAGCTGTCTTTCAAGCTACAGGAATAACACTGGTGTCTATGGAGTGAACAGGGTCCGTCTGCAATTTGCAAAACCACTGCAACAGTAAAGAGAGACAAATATTCAATAACTTCACTCTTATACATTGTAGTGTCACTAAAATCACTGCAGCCTTCAACTGGCTCCTGTTGACAAAGTGTTTTAACAGAAATGTAAATGCTGTAATTTGATTCTTTTAATGAACCATGTAACTTGAATGGATGTGATGCTGGTGTGACCACAGTGCACACGTCTGATGTTGCTCACAGTGGTCCAAGGGACGCTCAGGGAGTTTGTGTGTTTGCTCAGACTCATGAAAAATTACAGGGAACATTGTTTGCCATCATTATATCACTTTGAACCGTTCTGAATTGACAGTTTCATATTTTTTTTGTATTCCAAAGCTGACCCTGAAAGAAAAATTCAACATGTTAAGTTCTTTCATCTTTCTCACGGGAGGTGCTGGGCTTTCTTTCTCTCTTTATTCAAATTGTATTTTTGATTTTATGAGATGTAATGAATATTTATTTCCCCTATTTGATCTATATGGGTCACCATAATGTGACAGTTGGAAATGCATGCAGCTCTACCCATCATGCTAGTTCATTCATGCTTACACCCACGACTCTGTAAGCATCCGTAAAGCTTATTTAACAGTTTCTCATAATGAGGCAGCCTAATGCTTACACAAACTATGGTTTAATCCTGCAGTGGTCTACGGAGGTGAAAGCAAGATTGAATCAAGCTTCTACATGACTGAAATATTTCCTGCATCATTATCGCACACCAGCAAGACACTGCGCAATGAAGTCATGTGTTGTGCTATTTGTTTCATACGAACATTCCTGGGGTTAGCTGAAAAACCACCAAGTTATTATGTGGGAAATATCAAAGGCTGTGTGGCCACCAGGGCTGAAGTGAAGAGCGTGGGAGGTTTGTGACATACCCCCCGATTTCTCTCCATCTGCCCACCGAAAACATGACTGTACTGCATTTGTGTGCGTGAGTGTCGCTTGTGTGCATGTTTGTGTGGCCAGGAGAGGGGAGCCATGCTGCGTGTGATGAGGCTGCTTGCCTACTTTGCAATGGACTTCCACCTAATTTCAATGAAGCATCATCACACCTTCAGCCAAACACCTCCCTCGAGAAATCCTCAGCAAGGTCATATAAATTCGCTATTCCAAAATGTGTCACACGTCCCTGTTGTTCTCATGTAGGGAAATTAAAATGCCTCGACATTGTTAAATCAAACACAAAGCTGGATCTCTTTGTCTTTTTGGAACATAACAATTAAATTATATTGACTTTCTGGAGAGAAACTGTTCAGATTGGCTTTTCAGAGCTTTTGTTGGTGGCACAAAGCATTTGTTTATCTGTGAATTTGAGAAAAGGAATGTGTTTCAGTGCCCGGTTTATTGTTGTTCGCATCAGTCTGACCTCAGGGTGTAAAGGGCTGTTTCTTCACCGTTACTTCTCCAGCTCAGGTTACACACCACCCATCTCACCCAGAGAGAAAGCAAGAAGTAGGTGACCACTCCCTGAAACAGCCCCTGCTCACTCACATGCAAATGAAGAAATGTGTCAAATCTCCACAACACCACGCGGCATTTGGCATCCATTATGGATTGTTATGTATGGGCAAATAAAGGTTCAAATGGATCCCAAATGCACCCTTCACTCAAAATCACTCCTTTTTCACGTACGTACAAGAAGCAGATATCTGGAATTGATCTTCGTCAGCTCACATTCACCCCCTTCTATGTGATCCTGACATGAACATATGGGTAATCATGACTTACAGGCTGAGACACTTGACACTGAGATACATGCTATAAATGTGTACGTCCATGTGAACGTCTTTACAGTCCCTGAAAGTGTAGTTTTCACTGATATATCCTGTGGTGTGGGGTTTCAGCTCATTAATGAACGTTGTTAGCCCTCACAGGTACGTGGATATACTGAGATTCATATTACTCAGTATGTATAGGTCTCCTTTACTGACTGAAATGTGCTTCTTCAAACATTAACACAAGCTATTGAGGAACAGTTCAGCCTACCTATGACAATAACCTCCTTTTATGTCCTTTAGCATAAAATGTAAGGTAATGGGTGCTCAGAAATGGGAGCCTATATGTGGAGTAATGCATATCTTTGAGTGTCAGTCATCTTGTTATTATATTTTTTTCTCTTAAAGCCTCACTTCTCAGTTCCTGTCCAACACAGTGGACATACTAGTATCGATTTATTCTGTGCAAAGTACAGCAGCTGAGAAGCTCCAAAACAGCTCATATGCTAAGCATAGATGAATGGATTAAAGGTGAGGTTCTCGCCCACACAAGCTTGGTACAGTGGAACTCTTGATTGGAGGGTACAGAGTGAGGGAGAAGGAGTTGGCCGTCTCCCCCTCTTTCATCATTGCCCCACTCCCCTCCACGCTGCCGCTGCTGCCGCTGCTGCCGCTGCTGCTGCCCCAGAACCCACCTTCATTAAAACTCACTAGAGGGTTATGAATGGGCCTGTCTGGCCCACTGCACGGCCTTGAAAGCCCAGCTGGTTCCTATTACAGACTCTCACAATGTGCGTGTGTGAGCATGTGTGTGTGTGTGTGTGTGTGTTGGGTGGGTGAGGAAGAGAGAGAGAGCTCAGTCATCTGACACTGAGGGGTAACAGGTTCTGGTTAATCCCTGGCAGGTAGCTCTGATGAGACCCAGCCTTCAGGTGCTGCCAGAATGGAGTGTGATTTGGGGGATGGGAGGAGAGCAACGGTGTGGAGGTGGGAGTGGAGGTGGTGAAGGCAGATGTAACCCCACGTTTTCAGGCCATATAAGGTTTCCATCTGAACCTTCATCTCCCTTTTTCCTCCCGATGCCATCGTCCTCCTCATCCTTGTTTCCTGCTTCCATCTTTTTGTTCTCATCTTCTTCCTGCCTCCACTCTCCACGTTCGCATCATTCAGCTCTTTCACCGCCTCCATGCTGTTCTTCTTTCACCTGCCTGCCCTTTTGTAATTTATAGTAATACATTTGCTGAAAAAAAAGAAGTGTTGTCCTTTTTTTTTGTGAGGGGGGGGCAGACATTATTTTCCTGGCTGCAGTCCAAACACAGAGATGGGATTTCAGGCTCTGAGCCAGACGTTTTGGGCCCGTTTTTATGAAAGTGTATAAATCTGAGTGAGCCACAGAGGAGAGGTATATATGCTCAGTCCCATGGCCTTTTGTTCTCATGTTGGTCTTATTGCAGCAGCGGGGGGTGGAGGGCTGAAATAAAACTTTTAAAATGAAGAGCCCATGGAACAGTAGCTTCATGTATCATCCAAACAAGGGCACTTCATTGCACGTCTGAGTATTAATGGTCGATTTGTTGAAGGGAATAATGGGGAGTTACCATTTTGTATCATAATTACACCATAAATTCATGTTATCCCATCATTTCTTTTGAATTATATTCCTTTTTAGCCCTTTCATGCTGGAGGTATGTTAATAAAAGTTAAATAAGGAAACATGACAGCATGACCGAGGCAACACTGTATTGGTGATATTTGAGCCATCTGTTTAATGAAGGATGTCAGACTATTTGAGTGACAGACGCTGTACATCACTGTGGTTATGTTGACAAGGAGGGAAAAAGGCACGGAGAGTGGACGTGTGTTATTTACGATAGCACTTTGTTTGTCCGACAATATGTTTTAGATTCAGTCGGCTCACACATCGCCCCATCCCCACTCATCCACCTCCACCCCCACTTTGAATTCCCAGGGTTGAGTAAATCGCCTCACTTACGTCGGGGTTTACATTCTCATGCCCTCCCAACCACCAGACCCTCTCTCCCACCCACCCCACAAACAGATTTTTTTTCGCCCCCCACCCCTCCTCTCTTTCCTTCTCCCATCAGTAACACCCTCATTCACAATAGCACCCTATGCACCCCCACCCCTCCAACCATCCTAAACTGCTGCACAGTGCAACACATGTGCTTCCAATTTCTTTTGTAAAGGAGTGTGGCTCCCAGAACCACCACCTCCTTCTTGTATTCACACACCCCCGCTTTAGTTGACATGGACACATGTGTACAAAATGCACGCAATATTCGACACAATACACATCCGAGTCATCTCCTACATTTTTTGATTCAATGTATGAATCAGATTTAGGTGATATAGGCATGAAATTAATCAGTGAGGTTAACTTGCCATCGCATATAAGTGCAGAGGAATTGAGGAGTGTTGCATATGTTGTCAAAAACATCTTTATTTCTTCGCATAAACAGCATTTATCGTCCCTCAAAATGCAGCAAAAAGACAAAGCAAAGAATAATTCCAAAAATTATGCTCTCTATTGTTTGTCGCCAAGGAGCGGCTATTGTATTGCTCTCAATGAGTCACAGTACAGTGAAAAGAAACTCATCAACTTTGTGAAGTTCTGGCTGTGACCACTAGAGGAGCCCCTATGATGCATGAACACAGCAGCCCACTCAGTGACATGCAGTCAAACTAGCTGCTGGTGTAGAAGTCTTTCACATGTAAAATATTTATTGTAACACTTCAGTGGAATCCTTGCAACCATCTTTGCAATCATCTTTCAACCTCTTTTGGTTAATGTGGATTCTTCTCACCCTCAAACTGTTGTGGAGTCTTGGAGGTCTTCCATCATAATTTTTTTTTAAGCATACATGCATTTTTATAAAATAAAGGTTATGGGGAAACCATGAGCACACACACACTTTTATTCATTGTTTACTTGTGACTCACATAGCGGCATTGTTGAAGTGGAGTTGTTTTCTAGGCCGCTGCTGCAGCTTCTGATTGAAATTACTGTTGTCAGGGAAACGCTCTAATTTGGCTTCATTGTAGACATTGCGGTTTGAGCAACAGGTGCCTGTTATTTTTGGTTGCTTTGTTGCAGGGCGCTGTGTGTTTAAGTGCCTTGGTTTGTGTGCGTTTCTGCAAGGGTGTATGCACGAAAGTCTGTGTGCTGAAGTGTGTCCTACCATGCTACCTTTGCATCTTCAGAGGGACAGAAATACACAGCCGCAAGCTGAGACAAGCAGGAGCAAATAAGGCTCTGCGGTTCGCCGAGCTCCACACCCATGGGATGCTTAGCATTTGTTTACTGTCGCTCTTGAAGGTGTGAGATTAGAAGAAAAAAAAGAAGAAGAAAAAAGAGGTTATTTAAACCTCTCTTCAGTTCACACCAGCAAACCAGGTATGAAAAAAAAATCAGGTTACCAAAGTTGTTGTGTGCAGCGAATCAACCGCCACTCTACTTGACCTTTCAGTTTTTCCATTCCTCTGTTCAACTAAGCTGATGCAGGGTTTGAGATGACAGGTAGCTTAAGCAGACGCCGTGTGATTAGACTTCATAAAACTAGCATATGAAACCAAAAGCAGTCCATGCTCATTGTTATTTTAAATGGTAAATGTGAAGACATCCTCTGCAGCATCTTTATAATTCACAATTATAAGGCATAACCGACACCTGATACAGATCTGCAGACTGCATGTTCATTGTTTGATATGCAGACTATGCTAAGCCTACACTGAATACATTTTAATCAACTCGGAAAAATGGCAGATTTTTGAAGTATGTGTGCTTGTGATTTTTTGTGTATTAGATAGAACTGGCGTTGGATTTAATTATTGATTTGGTGTTTTGTTTTATCCTGTATATGATGTGTTATTATGTTCCACTGTTTTCCATCAAGGTCTTAATAAACAACATGTTATACTGCATGTTGTTTTTCAGACTTTAAATGGGCTGAACAGTAAAGGCAAGATAAGTTTCTTTTTATAAGGTGAAGAAATGCAGTAGAACAACATTTTAAATGGAAATAAAACAACAAACAACTCAATAGAGTAGAATAAGATGAGGATAAAGTAAAATATAATAGAAATGGACAAACAATATAACAGAATAGAGGGTTGCAATTCAGTAATATGTTATAAAAAAAATAGGTATATTGCCCCAAATCAATAAAGAAAATAAACATGCAATAGTGAAATTACTAACACCAACAAGCAATGCAGTTTTTAATTTAAGCTTGAAACTGACTTAATTTGCAGGAAGTCAGTCCCATCTGTATGCAGCGTAAACTAGCAATCTTTGGTTGTGACTTTAGGCACTACCAGCGGACTTCTTCCAAAGGATCTAAGGGACCTACTGGGTTTATAGTCTTTCAGGACATCCTGCACAGTCCTGCCTATGCAGTTAAGTCCAATAAAGACACACACACCAATAGCCTTAACTGTAATTGGACAGTAGACCTCAGTTGTTTGGAAGAGAAGCTAATGGATTTTGCACAGCACAGCATTTCAGCCATTCACCCTGTGGCTAGGTAGACTTTCCACCACAGAGCTGTCTGCAGTATAATAATATAAATTATTCTGATATTAACATGGTCATACCAAATTCTTCAACCATCACACAGTAAGTTTAACTTTACGTGAGACCAGCAAACTCAAAAAGCAGAAGGAGCAAAGAGACCCATGTAGCGATGTTCACCACACAGCCAGAGTGCTGCTTTGGGCATAATCCTGCCTGTGTACACACACACACACACACACACACACACACACACACACACACACAAACATAAATCTGTGTACACTCGCTTATACATACACACTGACAATAACACGTAAACACACGGATGTACCTCACTCTCGCCAGTTCCTTCACACATTCAGGGCATTCAGTGATAAATGTCTCCCAACCCGGGGGATTCCTTTAACCTTAGCCACTGTGTCCACCCACCACAGGCCCCAGAGAGCCCACCTCTGTCTGACCTCCTGCCTGGCTGATCTACGTTTCAGGGAGATGGAGGGAGAGAAGAAGAGATAAAGTGGGAAAGAGAAAAAAAAAGTTATCCTCCCCTGTGACCTCTCTCCAGGCCCCGAGCAGGGAGCAGGGTTGAGCCCACCACGCCACATGAGACTCTGCTGCGTGGTGCTTTCCTGCTCTGTTATTCCAACTCTCTGGTTACAGTCCTAAACCCAAGGGGGTCTTTAACTGGGGCCTTGGGATCAGAGGCCTGACTGTTAACAGCTCCAAGGTGAAAGGCCTCGGACGCTGCCCTAAGCCCTCCATGTTACATACTCCCCTGGCTTAGCCAACTCCTTGGAGACTTCAGCCTCTCCGTTGGTTCTCTCGTTGGCGTGCAAGGCCGAGCCGATCTGCGCCTCGCTCTTTGGATGCCATGGTGTTACATTACTGTGTAAAACTGGCATTTGCCTTCTGTGTCAACATATAATTGAAAACATGATTTGAAATGCATAGATGGTTCCACATCTTCTATGTTGCTGATAATTAACGCTCACCTGTCAGTCTGCGGGGAATCATCTGCAGTGTTTACTTGATTCTCATGTGTCAACTAAGTTGTTCATCCACCATCAACATCATCTCCCCTCCACCAAATGATGGATTGCAGTAGAAGAAAGTGAGCTTTTAATAATTCAAATATATGCATGCATGTCAACTAAATATTCAGCTTTTGTTTAAGCCCTTTTCCTGACACGACAATTTATCTTTTTGACAGTGTGGCAGTGTTCTGCTAAGTGAAATTTCCATTATCTCTCAAACCATTATCTGCTTATGTACCACATTTAAACCTGTCAAAATCAATCCAAATGTGGTAATTGATGCGTGATCCATTGCAGGCCTAAGGACCCTGTGCTCTTTTTGTCAAAATTACACTTGTCATTTTCTATCTGAGGGGATGCCTCTCAAGATAAGTCGTTCTTCTCCCACAGGTGTGATTTGTCTCCTCTGTCAGTTCCAGTTGACTCCTCAGCTCCCCCCACTGAGTTAATTACATTTGTTTAAAAGCTGCGTGGTACATATACAGTACGGTACTAAACTTTTAGGCACCAAAACCTAAAAGGAGGATGCGTTCAAAAATAAGAAAAAACTAACTTAAACTAACTTAAATCAATATTTTCTGTGACCCTCCTATAGCCAGCCATGCAGCAGAATGATTTGAGATGAAGCACTTCCCTACTGGATAAGATCCTTAATATCTACCTTTTTGCAATACTGAAGATTACTGTTTTTCAAAGTTAACTCTGATACAAAGACAGAGAAAAGATTAACACCTATTATTCTTACCCATAACTGAGTGTTTAGCCAAAAAGAAAGTCAAGCAAACCACTTCCATGTTGACTTGTTGGTAAGAATAACACAGAAAAGCCCATAATTAGCAAAACTCTCAGTTGAAAAATCCCCATTTATGTCACCACAAGTAACTATTTTTTTCCAGTATACACTCACTGTGACTCAACCTGTGCACAAAAAAGCACAGGCAGATGGTACACTGTGATAATAATTATACTGTTGTGTCTGGCCTGGCAGAGGATTTCCTCTGGGAAGCGTCTGGCTGCATTTGTGATGATGCTTCACTGAAACTGGGTGGAGGTCCATCGCTTAACAGCTTAACAGGCTGCTTTAGGTGAAGAGCAGGATGACCCTCTTCCCTTTGACATGCATATGGAGAGGTGGACACACACACGCACAGAGTAGCGAGCCAGTTGGGTGAGTGATTTTTCCCGTGTGTGCAACTTCTTTTCAAACACAGGATGTAGCGTGTGTTTGATTAGTGCTCTTTCTAACATGTTTTACAAATTCCACATCAAACCTCTTGTCTTCGTGATAACTACATCTACTATTTCTATATCATGTTTAAAGTAAAAAAAAAACATATTCCTCTCATCTCTTGCTAAAGGTAGCTGGTTTTCGATACTACAATCTGTTGATAAGACCCCTTCCGACCACTATTTGTTCCCTACTTGCATCGTCACGCACTTCTTTGGTCTTGTTTTGCCACTCATTGCTTGTGTCTCCCATGACCCTTGGCGTTCTCCTATCTCAGCCACACAGATACATTACACCTACACTGGTCGGCCGGTGGCCTTGTTCCCCTATTGTCTCCCGTCCCTCTAGTCGTGACCCCTTAGCACCACACTGCAGGGGTCTGTTCCTATTTATAATGGGAGGAGGGGGGGGGTTTCCTCCTCTTGTTTTGTTGCTGTTCGCCAGCACTTCCTCCTTTCATTCACTGACCTCTTCTCTACTTCCTGTTTGTGTGGTGGATCAGTGGTCATCCCGGGGGTACTTTGGTGAATCCACTTCATTACTCTGGGTAAAAGGGTGTGGTTTGAGCGGCAATATGGAGTGGAGAAAATCTGAGTCACGTCTTTGTCCTATATGCTCACGTCGGTCCTGTATATGGTTAAAAGTATATTAAATTGTATTCGTTTGGGAGATGCTTTTGTCTGTTGAGTTCTCACATATACAAACTGTACAGTGGGGTCAGTTTGGGGTTCAGAGTTGTGGTCAAGAGCCTTTGGATCTGTACACAAGGACTTCAATCAACCCTCATTAGTGATGAATGACTCGATCAAATGAGGTACAGCTGTGAGTAGAAATCTAATCTAAACAAAACCTAAGTTTAACATCATCGATAATAGCACATAAATATACTATTATTGGTATAATTTTAGACATTTCTGCCAAACAACTCATTGCACAACTTCTTATCAATAAGTCAAGAAATTTTGAAAAGGCAAACCAAATTACAAGAAATGTAAAGCATGCTGGTCAACATTTTAATCATCCCCTTATCAATGAAATTACAAAGGAATTCTAAATTTTAATTCCACTAACATTTCTTTACATTTTTGGGCAGTTCTAATGTATTTATAAGCACTCTTAGAAAAATGATGGTTCTTAAATGCTTCTTCAGAAGACTCTCTGGTTCTATAAAGTGCCATCACCAATTGAAGAAGTGGTTCTATTAGTACGAAAGGTTCTTATAATTTACAGTTTACACTCTCATATAGCAGACGCTTTTGTCCAAAGTGGCGTACATCTGAGAGCACATACAACATGGGGAAGATAGGCGAGGTAGCATTAAGGACCTTGCCTAAGGGTCTTTACTGGACAACAATCACTGAGCTGTCCAGTGGCTTCTTCATTTTTATTGGAGTAATTTGGTTTAGGTGCAGGTAACAGTGCAGAATTAGAGCTACAACTAATAATGTTTTTGATTATGAATTTATTTGCAGCTTATTTTATCAATCGATCGATGAACAATTTCATCTGTTAAAGATCATAAACATGGAAAGAAAAGCCCACCGCAGTTTCTCAAATCCCAAGCTTACATCTTGTGATATGTTCTGTTGGACCAACTGTCTAGAACTCAATATTAAATGTACACTAATGGAAGACCCAGGAATCCTGCCAATTGTTGTTTTTGACCTTTTCTCTTTTTTTTTTTTTTTTTACTGAAAAAACCCTAAAAGGAGGATCAAGCTCTGTCCACCAAGAATGATCTGAAAATGGTTCCTTAAAGAATCTTTTTTCTCTAAAGTTCTTTGTAACGCCACTTATGAAGCCTAAATGAATCATCGTTTGATGGTTCTTAAATGCATCTTTGGGGGTTATTTAAAGAAATGTACTAAATAGTTCTTTTAAGGAACTAAAAATGGTTATTGTAATGGCATCATGGCGAAGAGCAATTTTTGGTTTCAGTCAGCCAATCCCTCTATTAACTGTTTTTTTAATTAATTAAAACCGTGTTTTTTTTTAAACAGTGCAATAACCTTTACAACCTTTTAAGGTTAGTACCTTCCAGTTTTTAAATATATCTTTTTAGCTAGTTTATTGCTTTATACAGTGAAAAAGACTGATGTTAACTTTTCAACCACTATCCATGTGACATTATCTATTCACGTTCCCTCTCTGAGTAACTTTTTCGATAAGTTTTCCCTGCCACCAAGGACCCATTATTTATCAGTTTATGAAGATCCAGGCTGGTGGTGTGCAGTCGCCTCTGATTGCAGAACAATCTGTGAGTTCCACTTCAGATCTCATGTCCCAAGAGGGACCTTTTTATAGTTTAACAGGAACCAACCCTCCCCTGTGGCTTCTACTCATCTGTGCGAATGACATAGTTTTCTTCATAATTTATCTCTGTTATTTTCTCCTTTCTGTTTTATGTTCCTCACGCAAAGTAATCAGTTGTCAAAAGGGAGGAGTGAGTGTATTTTTGTGGTGATGGCGAGGCAAAGGGTTAAAAACTGGAACACAGTGATACTTTACATCTTAAATTTACAGTCACATGCATACAAGGCTCTACCAGTTTGGTGCCAGTTTTTTTTGTTTGGCCTCAAGTGTTTAGATGAGCAATTGAAAATAAACAATACAGTTGACACTGCAGTTGAGTATCAAACAATCTCCAGCACAACAATGAGCTGAAATGTGGGCATTACAAGTCAATAGCCAACCATTCATGCTTGCTTCACTTTGTTGCCCAGTCGATGTTAAAACTATGGCAGGAAATGATGTAAATGGTGACCTGGAGAGGCAAAAACATTGTATAAAGGGAGTCTCATGAGATTCTGGCTGACAATGGATCAAAATGAGACAAGGAACAATGGAACACAAGTTACTGACAACATTCACAGCCTCGACCAGATGCTTGTGTGAGAAAAAAAACCCTGCAGTTTGATTATTTGGACCTTTGAGCTGTTGGAGTCATGGCTATGGCCCACCTGGATATTACAAAGCCTCATCATACAGAGATGGGAGGCTGAACTCTAACTCATGGGCTCTTATCTCATTCCGACATCTGTTTGCACTGGGTCTTCCAGATGTTTCCTGCTTGGCTTCTGCTGATTCTTAGCAGGGCCAAGGGCCTGCGCACTTGCCTGTCCTCCCAGCCTAGTGCTGGTGCTAGACCTTTGGGTCCCATCAACTGTGTTTACCTAAGGCCCCACGCTGATAGTAACTTGGCGACAAAGCTAAATCGTACTCCAAATGTCATCATCTGTTAGTGGGAGAGGCGAGTTATTTTTGATGTAGGCAAATACTTTGGCCTTCAAAAGGCCTTCAAAATAGGAGGATATTTCACTGAGAACTTTTTCATCCATAGGACATTATGTGTTTGCACCAAGGTACAGCAGATATATCAGCCAGTCAAATGCAAGTTAGTCATTCAGGCCTACGTGACTCCATTCACTCCTTTTTCAGTAGTTCCTAATAATGCCCTTTGTTTTATTTAGGAGCTAGTTTGGATGGCAGCCAAAGTTACCTTTCCACTAAGTGCAAATCCAGACTGAAATATGGAAAATGACTTCATCATTGCTGTTATATCTGATGTAATATTTGATAAACAGTCCAGAGGCTAGACACGTACACAGCCTTGTTAGTTGTAGCATCATATCTGGGGCATTTTGTTGGGTGAGGGTGGAGAGAAACTGGACACGGTCAGCTGATTGCAAACAGGAAACTTTTTTAACATGTGACAGGGTGCAGTATCACTGACTGGAGAGCCAGTTTATAATTTATCAGTTTGACCTATTTATGAGGGGGTTTGTTAGGTGGCAACAATTGTGGAAGGTGTCATTTTTAGTGCTGAATCCACAGAATGTTATCAGTAAACCTTGCAGCTGCCCTCAGCACTAATCTTTTTTCAGGTCATTGTTTTGCTTTTACAACCCACAGCTTTACTGTTTTTATTGAAACTCGTCATCTCCATGACACCATAGAAGGCAGCTGTTTTACAAACAGACAAACAAGCAACCAGTTAAACAATAAATGGATATTTCCTGATATTTTCCTAACGACATGGTGGAGACCAAAAACAAAGCTGAAAAGGAGGATAGCTGTTGCAGCCATGATCACCAGGTGATCGCCACATGTAAAATAATTTGTTGTATGAGAGGTAGCATGTCTGACATATGTTGCCTTCAGTATGCAGCATTTTTGAGGCCTCTAGACCCCGAGTGTTAATCATAGTGAAAGATAATTGGCAAATAAAAGCAACAGCAAGCAATTCAGCAACAAACTGTGGGTGCTTTTCATTATAACGTATGTCCTCGTTCCCCCCACTTGCATCACGTCTGAAGCTGAAACTGCCAAATGAGAAATCCTTGGTTACTTGACGTCCCCCAAAAGTGACATTAGTTACTTTTGACAAGTTGTACAGCTGTATCATCTGTCTAATCGACTGATATGAATGTCCACAGAACCCATTAGTAAAGAACAATTTCAAATGCTTCAAGTATCTTTAATAGATAAGAGAGTAAGAGAGAGATGAAAATCTCATTTAGATCTGTAGATGTCTTACACAGCCAAGAGCCCTTTAATCATTTAGATATGTTATTTAACATAGCCAAGTATTAGTAGTATTCTTATCGTTGTTGATTGGTTGGTTTTGATCATTTAATAATCTTTTTCAATTCTGTAAGTTTTGTGTGGATCATTGTCATTTGGTATGATGACATAAGCTACTAATTCATTTGAGTTATCTTAATCAGCACAATAATACACACATATTCTCATAAGACTGTCACATGCATTGTAAAGTAAAAGGTAACTCAAAACAAGTTGCTGCTTTCTGCACTGCCACAACACTTTGCAATTAAATTATCCAAAGCATTGGATTTATCACACACAAAGTGACAGCACATTATATTGCATCTCCCCGTGTAACTGTGTTCTGGTATATTATCTCTAAATGCTTATACATGCCACTGCAAAGTAAGTGCTGTCAGAATAAATTGTGGAAATAAAGAATTATGAATTTTGGTCTGGACACGCTACTGTCAATTAGATAGTCATTCATACCAAACAGTTACATGTCACGCCACTTGATATAAGACGTCCATGTAGGATACACCTGTGTTTCCCAGCTATATAAACTCTTCCAGAAGCTATGTTTCTCCTCGCTTCATATCTCTTTGAGGTGCATTTAAGGGACTGGAAGATCCTCCGTGAATGATTTCCAGGTTACAGGAGGAGAGCGGACGCAAGGAAACATAAGTTAGTATAATGAAGAGCGTCCTGTGATCATTGCAAAATAAAGATGATTTAAGTTTTTCACCAAATTTAATGTCATTTCTGATAAATCACCACAGCAGCCACATTTCGAGAGCTTCAGGTATTGTGAAGGTGCTTTGTGCGTTCATCATGCTGTATGTTGCCATCTTAACTAGCAGCTAATCTATTAAATCAAATGGCATGCCAAGAATCTGAACCACACTCAAAAAAAACCCCTGAAATTATCATATCATGATTAAAATTTGGAAACTGGTGACTGATTCCGAATAACAGATTTGGGCTGGTAAAAGCCTCTAACAAACAGTATCTTTGATCCATGCAATAACCCTATGTTTGTTTCAGCTTTGAAGGGTGACTGACTGTAGTTTTCCATTGCATTTACATTCATTAATCATTATTAGATGCCCAGTGTTCTTTGACTGGTCCTGAACAAATTTATAGTTGTGTTGTCACTCTGAATCATATTGTTTAAAGTGTACCCAGTGACTGGCCCAGGCTTTAATCTTCCTCTTCAGGTGGCAGGAGCAGGGAAGTTTGTATTTGAGCATTGCAGGGATCACTGTTTTACTGCAGCCTGATAATAGTCAGAGACAGACTCTTACAAGATGCCGAGTTGCTCTATCATCTCGGACAGCTGTGGAGTCAGCTTGCCCATCTCCTGTCTCATCCTCCTCTTCCTGAGATACTTCTTTTAGCAACTCTCCATCCAGCCCTCCTCCCTGATAAATCCCCCTCGAACTCATCTTAACCTCATTCCTCCTATACTTCCTGATCCCTCTCATGCCTCCTTTTTTTGTCTTTTTCGTTTGTCGTTTCTGATCTTCCTGCTGTTTGAACCAAGACAGGGTAAATTAAAGAAATTTAATATACTTTCTTTTTCTTAAATGTGACTATTAACACTGTTTAACCTTTAACCATGATGTATTTGCTATGCAAAATAACAGAAACCTTATTGGAAAATAACATGTAACTGAGAGCCCAGCACAAGGTGACTGCCACGCTAGGCTGCACTGCTGCAAGGGGAAGTCTGAGGATAAGAAGCACATATCACGTCATGAATTAAGTGTCTGAAACTTGCAGACATTGCCGAGACATTGTTTGATGGTTTGGTAAATGCGTAATTGCCACTTGTCTTCACCCACACACACATACAAACAAACCCAGAACCCGACAGACAGCGGTTTATGCAGATTGTTTCCCCACTGTAGCTTACAAAAACGTAAGAGAAGATCTTAAGACAGGAATGATTGTTATAAACAGGACTCTTTCACAGTAACACAGCATTGATAGGTAGCCGTCTTTTAGTATAATAATTCACTAAGGCCTGTGTTTTGCACTGTTATGCTGTTTGGTATTGCAGTTTTTCATGCTTGCATCACTGTGATGTTAAAGTTATGTCATTTTCTCTGCTTGTTCATTCGTTTGAAACCATTTCCAGAGAAAAGAAACTAACAACAATGAATAGAGAAGTATCCTGTGTGTATATGAGAATGTCAGTTCAATGCGACAAAGCAGCCAGAGACAATGCATCAAAGTTGCAAATGAAACTGCAGTCTGTCTAAAGCTGTCTATGTAAATCTGTTTGCAATTTTGAATTATTTCTAGTAAGCACCTATTCCTGGTATGTTACTGTACTCACATCATTGGCACTGATATACATTGGCTTTCAAGCAATAGGATTTATTTAATATCCTCCTACATTTCATTTGAATTCTAAGGATCACAGCTTATTTATAGGTTGTACTGCCAAGATGTGTGATTCTTTCCAGACCGTTTGGCACAAGGCATTGCAGAATGCCCTGCAGATGGTTCTTTTATTCACCTTATCTGGCTTTTTTTCCCTATTTTTCTCATTTTTCTTTCATAAAATGCTCTGGCTCAGTCTTTTTTTTTGGAGAACGAAAGAGGAAATCCATCAGATGTGCAGTGGTGCACCGTACCTCTAGGCTCATAAATTGTACATGCCTCAAAGTAGCAGGAAGTAGAGGCCTAATAGGGTGTATCCTCCAGGTTTCCTGTTAGGTTAACCCATCGGGTCTGGGGTATCCTACTCCGCCAATGGATCATAAGACATGACCCCCTGTTGCCCTAACACTTAAAATGAATGGGCCCATAATGCAGTCAAGCTGCACAGTCACCACTGAGGAGTTTTTATTATTATTTTAATTTTTTGTAATGTATTTTCATACTGTCACAGATACGTAACTCGCCAGACCACAAGCTATTTCAATGCCGTGGTCACCACTGTGGTCAGTCATAAAGGATAAGTGATATATGGGATGGATTGGGAAGATCTGATTTGAAACAAGTGATGCTGCTAACATGTAATGTCTTGTTTGAATGAAAAACAAGGATTAAGAAATCCCACTTGTCACCCAATTATTTGATTTCCATATCATTATAGGAATCGCACTCATTCAGATGCAGGCACTTTCTCACTGCTTAATTCAATTCCCAGCTCAGCTTCACCTAGAGCCCAAGGAATGAAGTGTGGCTGGCACTGAAAGGGTTAGATCTGAGGACAGAAAACTCTAGCTCAGAGCGCAGAGAGCGAGAGAAAGGGAGAGGTGATCAGGTGCCCCATCTGGATCCAATCCCACCTGGGCCCAGATAAAAATAGAGGCAGGGTGATGGGCCAAAGACTGGCCTGTCCTTCTTCTTCAAAGACGGAGGAGTTATATGTACATCCATGTATGTTCTTGATACTGACCCACCTTTCTCTTAATTTTAATATAATGTATTTACATTATTAGATGGGTTGCAGGTGTTGGAGAAGGAGTTTCACACTGTACATTCATTTAACAGCTGTTGCATTTAGTTCCGTTGGTGAGGAGTCGGCCACGGTTTCATCACTGAATTGAGTTAGGCCTTTGAACCATCAGGGTCATCCCCCTTGTGCCTCTTTTCACAGATAAAATGTTCAGATAGGACATGTTGAAAGGATATGTTTCCAATTTGACTCGTGCCATCCTTATCCCTCTCAGCCTGCCCCCGCCATCATCTTTCTCCCTATCTCGCTCACTCTGTCTGCCTCCCTGTCTGCCTCGGTGCATGTGTCAGACAAATGATTAATTCTCCAGAGGAGAGGAGGGGGGATGAGAGAGTGGGGAACACAAGAGGTGAATTGATAAATCATCTCTTTATTCATCCATAGGTAAATAAAAAAACATGGTCGTGCTCAGAAATACATAGATCTACCCGCCTGACACTCGCAGATGCTCTGCATTAATGTCTTCCTGGGCCGGAGTGTAACACAATAATTTATAAACTGCCTCTACATGCAGACCCCTGGGATGACGCTTATCTCCACTGCACTTGTGTGTGCATGTATCTAGTTGTGCCTCCATATGCTTAAGAATATCATCTAATTCTGAAACACATTCATAACTGATGCAAATAATTTGGTATATGGCCACAAAGCTCCAAAAGAACCTTCATCAAATGTCATTTTTAAGCAATCGTTGGATATATTTAAACCTATTTGTAATAACAGAAGCAGATTTGAGGCACATATCTGTCTATATAACAAAGTTCTGTGTCAGCGCTAACGTTGACGTACACTGCGTTGCCCGTCTGATGACATGTAATCATGATTAAAAATAAACTTTTTTTAGTGTTTACAATTGCTCACACAGCTCCAGACCCAGCTGCGCGATCTCTACGCCTCTGGCCAACACTATAGCCTCATGTTTTTTTACAACTGCCATCAACACTGTGATTATTATTCATCACTCTTTTGTAAACATTAACTTGTGGCTGTAATGAATGTACTTGGTGCAGATTTCTTCCTGTAAATGTTGTTCTAATTATATTTAACAAGCTATGAAATATGCAGCAATGTGAGAATCGTGTTATGTCAGTTCACTGAAAGCCCCAAGCGAGTTTTGACTTTTCCTTCGGAGCAATGCTGCTCTCTCCTCTTTTTCTCTCTCCCTCTCTCTCTCTCTCACACACACACACACACATATATACATATATGTGAATTTATTTCTATTGGACGTATCTGGCTGACAAGAGGGTCTAATCTCATTTACAATGTTAGGCAGTAATGTTATTACTTTTATTCCGTTAAATGTAAGTCAAGTGATTAAAATTTGAAATTCAGTTGTTACTTTGACATCTTGGAAGCTTCTCTTGCTTGCTATCTAACCAGAAGTTGGGTGGGAGGTTTATATAAATGTAATTTCAGCGAGCTCTGTAGAGAGGCTGGACTGAAGGCTTGATCCTTGAGGGCTGGAGGTGGGGGGGAGGCAGTTAGCCAGAAGAGCAGAATCATGTCTACTGATAATTCCAAAGTTGTCTTGAGCCTTAACCGGCCAGCTAGCCGTCAGTGTTGGTAGAAGTACTGAGATCTTTCACTTCAGCGAAAGTAGAAATATCAGGACTGTTTGTGAATTTTCGCCATGGCAATCAATAGCCATATTTCCATACAGTATTCTTCTGTGTATTTTCAAGTAGTGGAATTACAAAAAGTTCATGGAAATGGTGAAACTCGAAGAAACTTCCCCAATTTCTCATTCAAGTTTTTACTCTCACTTGAGGTTTGACTTTTCAAGAAACAGTTAATGCGCATAGTGGTTGATGAAGTCCCCTTTCTTGAATAATTTCTGCCATCGCGAACCTTTAACTTGCATGAGTGATCAGACGATTCCACTTCTTTTGTGGTCTTCACCTCCAGACAGCGAAAAACATTTCCAGTGCCAACAGACATGAAAGAATAATTATCACTTTTCTGAATTAAAACCATTCCTGAAGACATTCTCTCCATTTTTCTCTGGTAGAGGGCCAAAGTTTTGTTAGTTTCTCATTTTTCTTGATGATTTTTATATTTTATATAAAATAAAATAAAAATACACCGCTATGTTCTGTAGACACTAAGCTGCCTACTTTATTTGTTTTAAAGCAGATACTGAAACAAACATTTTAAAGCAAAATTTCTCCTTTTTATCTCAACAAAGCAATTGATAGGTTTTTTATACTTTTATTGTAAATCAAATTTTGCAGAGTAAGTAAAAACTGTCACTGTATCATTGTGGAACTTTTGAAGTCCATGGGATATATCTTGCATGCATTTTTATTAAAAGTAAAAAAAAAAAAAAAAAAACACTAATGTTTTTTATGTTCATTTTGATCATGTCTTCCATAATTATTTATTATGGAAGCAATCACTTATTAATAAAAAAAAAATGACTGGATATCCCTAAAATGCCAACTAAATAACCGTCCGAATTTAATACAACCACCTTCTAATTAGCTAAACAACAATAAAATGAGTTTATTCAGAAATAGTTTTGATTGTGTTATTTTTATTAAGTTGAGATAATCATGACAGATATTTCTTTTTGTCAATATATCAAATTTTATGTGGAAAATAACTAATTGTATCTGTGTCTCAGAAATCACTTTCAACTAAGTTACCCATTACAAAAACACCTCTCAAGGAAGTGTGTTAATTCCAGATCACATGACCTGCTCCACATGATGTCATTTCCTCCTGAAGAAAAGACTGGCAAGACTCCAAGGCTTTCTGAGTTATTTAATATAAAGTGGCGTGTGAGTCGAGTGTGGATTTATCGCATGTCAACAAGTTTACCACAGTATCTTTATAAATAAATTTCAATTTTAATTTTGCTCAATTGTATATATAATATTTAGGAGATCTTTCTCTAAAAATGCCATGTGGTGTTTGGTTATAGGCGACCATGTTGATTTTAGGCCTGAAAACAGCAAAAATGTCAACAATGATACCTGTCAACTATGTTACAGAAAGTCCTGCAATTATATATTGACCCAACTACAGTTATTAAATAAAATATTGTCATACACATAGCATTCTGCCCTGAAATGAGTATAAAGCAGCAGAAAATGGAAATATAGCATAAAAGAACCCATGAAAAATGCTTTGTTTTTTTAAAGTCTAAAATGTATATAAAGAAGGAAAAACTACAGGGTTAAAAGAAAATCTTTTGCATGTTTTTTTTTAATCTTTCTTTCCTCCATTCAATTCCCACTTTCATCCCAGTCTCTGGTTTATCTTGTCCCAGTGTAATATTGTAAGTATATATACTTACAATATTACACTGTATGAAATGAAAAGCAGTAATGTGTCAAGGATTTGTAAGATTTTTGATGTAATTAACAACCAGAAGTGGATACAATAATATAAACATATGGCACCATATGTGCTTTTCTTAGCAGCGATGATAACAAATGCATCTTGTATATCAATGTTAAATAACTTGTCATATGCTTGTCTTGCCTCAGCAATAAAATAACTACAGTATTTGAGTAAGTGTTAGCGTGGAATGTGGAATCATAAGGTGCTGAAATGTATTTGAACCCTGCAGCTTCACAGCATGAATAGGATCTCTATCAGTGAGCAGCAAAATTGGAATAAATGCCTCCTGCATTAAGACTTTATTAATATCATAAGGATATGTCATGATTTAAAGTACCTCCAAGGTTCCAAAATGTTCACAGTGGAGAAAAAAACTCATTCATAGGGGATTCAGTTTGTTTCCCTACAATATGTACTCATAGAAACTAACGCAAAGAAACCCATAGAAACTCACTTCCCTCCGCTCATCTTTACTTTCTTCGCTCACCTCAGTGGTCGAGGCATATGGCCACCCACCCTCCGTCTGGTTCTGTCTGAGGTTTCTTCCTGTTAAAAGGGAGTTTTTCCTCCCTGCTGTCGCCAAGTGCGGCTAAATGGGAAATTGTTGGGTTTCCCTCTATAATATTATGAGGTCTTGACCTTTACTACATAAAGTGGCCTGAGATGACTTGTGATTTCATTTGACACTGTATAAACAAAGATGAATGGAAATTACCGGTGTTGAATCAAACCATAGTGTGCCTTTTTATTGTTATGCGTACGGTATTATAAACACTGAAAAACAAAGGGGTGACCTGGGGTGGGACAAGCTTACTTTTCCAGTAATAAGCCTAAACTACAATCTTTCTCTAACCCAAAGTATTTCAATAGCAGAAACTTACATCAGCTGGAAAACCTGTCTCTAGTGTCAGTGTCCTGTGCTTTGTGTGCCGATCCTCCATCGTGACCACCTCACCTGACCCAACTCGTTTCTTGTGGAAAGCCAAAAGAGGTGAAGCTGAAATTCCAGAAAAATGTAGGTAGAGAGATTTTGTAGTCGTTTTAAGTCACTTGGGGTGAGTAATGAGAATTTAACAAGTTTTAGCAGGCAAATCACGACTTTGTTGCATGAAAGCAATTACATTTTTTTCAATTAACTTGCCCAACCCTGCTTATCAAATCAATCAGTAAAACTGTGAGTTGATAAATGCGCTCAGTATTGTCACTGGGACTGATTTTAAATTCAGCTGCTGGTGAACGGCCTGTTGGCATTAACCAGAATCATCCATCCATCCATCCATTATCAAAACACCGCTTAATCCTCATTAGGGTTGTGGGGTGGCTGGAGTCTATCCCAGCTGACTTAAAACGAAGGCAGTGGACACCCTGGACAGGACACCAGTCCATCGCAGGGCTACACATAGAGACAAACAATCACACTCACATTCCTACAGACAATTTAGAATCAGCAATTAACCTCAGCATGTTTTTGGACTGTGGTTGGAAGCCGGAGCACCTGGAGAAAACCCAAACATGCACAGGGAGAACATGCAAACTCTTTCTTTTCTTACTGAATTGTTGGTTCAAAAGTTATGCTTTCCTATAATAACAAACGACAAAAAGAACATAATCCATCCATGCAGAAAGATCCCAGGCCAGGACCTGGACCAGGGATCTTCAAGCTGTGAGGTGACAGTGCTAACCACAGACACTGATTGAGCAGTGTACCATGCTGACAAACTTAATAAGACATCTGACATCTGACCACAATGGAAAAAGAGAAAAAAAATAATGAAGGTGAGCGATCATAGACTAAAGTTACATCATGTTATGTTTTGAGGAAAAAACCTTCCTCTTTAGTATAGTTAGTCGGCAGTAGTGAGTTTCTGAGGGCAGATAGGTTCAATAAAAAAAAACAACAGATTGTGCAGAGCAGTTGTTACGAGGAGGGCTGTGGTGCAGAGTTGTCACAGTGCTGATATTTTAGCTCAAGCTGGTTGAAGCGTTCAACATTGCGGATGCAGCAAAAAAAATGACTTCTGGGGTGGAGGTTCTGATAAAGGTGGTTTCCTGTATTTGCTTCTTTTAGCGAGGGTGTGTGTGAGAGAGAGAGAGAGAGAGCTATTGAAGAGAGCAGCTCCAGCTAAACGGAAAGTAGAGAGGACTGTCAAATCAGCGAACTATATCCTCTTGGTCATTCCATCGTGCATGTGTGTGTGTGAGTGTGTGTGTGTGTGTGTGTGTGTGTGTGTCCATGAATAGAAGTACATGTGCATGCTGATATGCACGTGCGACCACTTCACTTCTAATGCACTGTGTTTACAACTGGAGAGCAAGTTGCTAATGGTTGCCTGGTCACTGACCCTCGAAACAGACTGCCTCCCCTCCCCACATCTCCTCCTGCTCACCAGGCCTTATCTCTACTGCCACTGCCGCCCACTCCTTCTCATCCGCTAACAGGGAGGGATGACTGAGTGTGCAGAAACTGAAAGTGCTGTGGCTGCTTTAGGTACACTGCACGTACGTTGATTTCTACCACAATTTTACTTAAATTTCATGAGGAAGACTGTACTTCTCCCTGTCGAATTGCTCAAGAACTTATTGCTTTGGCTTGAGTTTTACAGTACTTTTAGCGCTGAGTCAAGTTACGCCATTAACATTTGCTTTGGACATTCCATGGAGCTTTATTAACAGCAGGGGTTATTTATTCCTGACATTTGGCCTTGTAGCGCTGCTCTGCGTGCAAACAAGAAACCCAGCTGATCTTTTAACAGATCTGGATAAACTTAATGCGCACGCCAACTATCAGACTGGCTGCCTTATTCAAAGTGAGGGCATTATGTATTGTTTTTTAAACTCACCAGTTGGAGATGTGCCAAGTACAAATGAAAAATAAGTGTACGTTAAAAGATAAGACAGTGGTTATGTTCTGCTGTCACATTCGTTGGTCAGTTAAAGATCCCTTTTATATATGCTAGAAGACAGATCATGAGCGCGATAAGCATCAACGACATGGCTCAGCATTTCCACCTTAAAACTGCAGTGTACAGGTGACTGTCATAAAAACAAACTCATACCTCCAAGGTTTCATAGGTAACAAACCTACAGAGCAAATCCTGTCAACATGCAGGTTGGAGCTTTCTGTATAATTATTCTTCTTAAGAATCTGTGTCCAGTTGGAACACGTGTGTCTAAATTACTCTAATCTTTTAACCTGCCATTGTGTAGTGTGGACTAGTTTTTCCTATGTTTAAGCAGAGTCATAGGTGAGCTGGTGTGCTTGAGCTGTGGTGAGTGAGAGAGAGGTAGAGACTGTGTGCATCCATGCATTCTAGAGGGAGCAGCAGAGCAGAGCTACATGGAAGCCATTTTCCAGCAGAAAGTGATCATTTTCATTGAAAAAATAAATTTTAAAAAATAATTATGAACTAAGATCAGTTTTCAGGAGTTAAATCAACATCCAGAGTGCGAGTTTAATATATTATTAGAGAATCTGAGAAATGCAAAATATATACGGTAAGACTAACAAATACGACTAATGATGCTTTATTTATTTTATGACAGCTCTCTTTTACAATTGTAATTAGGTCTAATTAATCAAGTTATGCTAATTTTGACTTTGCAGTTTTCCACTTTTCACAGCTGCAACATGACCTGTTTCATTCACACTGAATAGAACAGGTGTTGGCATATATTTATTTAAAAAAATAAATCTTACATTTAAAAAAACAGGTGTGCAGTTTAAGTGCAAGTAAATAAGTGCCAATTTGACTAACTAGGGCATGAGTTGACAATGTTCACAGTTAAACACAGTCATTAGGATAAATACATTTTTTTTCTTTTATCTAGATCAAACCTCTGTGGTAGCACTAGAAAAAACTCATTAGTGCGTCACAAAACACAGCAAAATGATACACGCTGCGAAGACGAAGCCAAACGCTGCAGTTAATTAAACAACACTTCTCTCTGGACACAGTAATCTAGGCTAAAATATAAGCACAAGGTCCACATGCTGCGTAGGCACATCGACTTGTTTATGTTATGCAGTTGTCTGGTGAGTCATTTGAAAAAGACGACTCCAGTTCAGCTTTGGGCATGGGAGCAGACGTGCGCGCAGCTTCTGCTGCAGGGAAACGTTGACGCGAATACAATTTAGTCGGTATCTCTCCGATTTCACAATCAGCATTTACCCCAAATTCATGAGCAGTGTCACTTGTCGTGGAAGGGATTTCCGCGTCCATCGTTTTCTCTCTCTCTCTCTCTCTCTCTCTCTCTCTCTGCTGGGTTATGACTACAGGGGGAGATGGTGAGAACAGCGGGCCGCAGCCTTTCCCAGCCACAGCCCAGAAGATTGCTGTGGAGCAACGGAGCCCCCCCTGCACCCCCTCCTCCGGCCCCCAGTGATGTGGGAAAAGCCTGGGAGGGTGTCCCACTGAGCGGCTCAGGCAGCCGTCCCAGGCTCCAAACCTATCGCTGCAGCCCCTCTCAGTCACAGCATCAGTCAAGCCAGGCCGAGCTTGTTAAAGATAGCTCACTTCACGAGTGTTTTCTTTGCCGTGTTGTTTCACCTTGCCTCAGACCAAACACAAAATGCCACACAAGCTGCAGTGGGAATCAGTGAGGTTGAATCGCGCCGCTGATGCGTAACTTCTTGCTACCACTTTTTAAAAAAAAAAAAAAAAAAAAAAAGAAGTGTGTCACCATCTGTTTGGCTCGCCGCTTACAGTCACAAAAGCGATGTTGATTGACGTAATTTTACTGACAGTTGTTTTTCAGGCCTGAATCTCCCCTTTTAGTAACTCATCACTATTGTTTCTTTGTTTTTCCCACTGATTTTACTGCTTCTCCAGCTGCATGGCTAAGATTTGAGAATTACACAACGTCCACGGGGAGCGAAGAGGGACTGCATGGTGGCTTGGTTAGTAATCTTGGACTAGTTTCATTGTATTACTGATAAAAAGCAGGAGGGTCTGTGTAGTGTCAAATCCAGCAACAAGCCAAACACAAGCGCATGCTCACACATGCACAGATAAACAACTTCACACCAGTACAGAGGGTAAGAACGCCAAAATACGAGGAAAGATAGAAAAGAGCGATCATCGACCTTCATTTCAGCTTAGAGAACATTATCATTTTCCTTATCAAGATCCTCGCATAGGATGACGTTATTTCTTTTACCGACAAATCAAAGATAAGATGGTTTTACCTTAGCTGACATGTTTCAACTGCAACTGCAGTCTTCTTCAGAGCGTCATCTGACGTGTGCTGACGTGTCCTTTTTTATCAGGTGATCTGTCTGACAGATCTGTCAGAATCTGTCAGACAGGCCACGCCCCCCGCCGCCCGGTGCTCTCTGGAGGATGGAGTCCCAGGTATTAGAGGGTGTAGTCCCCCTCGTCCCGGTTCATGGAGCAGCTCGCCCGCTTCCTGATCTCGATGGCCTCCTTGATCCATCGTTTATGCTTGTTGGTCTCCGATGTTACAATCCTCCCCCTGTCCCAGTCCATGATATGATTATTTCTTTTGCAGTTGAAACATGTCAGCCAAGGTCAAACCATCTTATCTTTGATTTGTCGGTCAAAGAAATAACGTTATCCTATGATAGTCAACGACAAAAATGAACATCATCCAAATAAGATCCTGGCATGTCTACAGGAGAAGCTTTTGCCATGGGAATAGGCAAACTGTTCCACGGCTTACACCTCCTTTGTCACAGTGTGTTTATGTGAGAAGAGGAGACCAAGCAGAGAAGAGCCACGATTTTTCTTTATTACAAAATATACCAAAAAGCATAAATCGTGGTTTCTATGCATTCACACGTACAGCCCTGTCTCAGCTGACAGTTCTGTACTTTTCCAGCCAAGCTATTGCGCTGATTCAGTGTCCATATGTGAGGGAGCAGATTTTTGTATGGGAAACTCGGTGACCTGAGGAGCGCTTGTCTTCTCCACAGCGTGTGAACAGCCACTATCCTCCCTCTGTGTCCCCACCCTCCCCCTTCCACACCCCTCATACTAAACATGGCATTATACTGTCCTCTTGTCATCTTTAGGTTTTGATTGTCTGAGTGAAGGAGTGACCAGCTGGCATCAGACCATCCTCTATCTGCTTTACATTAACTCTGAGTCACCATTAGAGCCCTGTTTATACTGACAAAGACACAGATGCAAGGGGAAATAGCCTGGCGAGAACTTGTCCTCATTTTGTTTTTTGCTTTTTTGGCATTTTATTTCTCCATTTTTCATCTTGGGTCTTGTGAGATCCATGCACTGTCAGAGCCTGGGGGGAGGCAACATAAGTGAGGATTGCCACTGTGTGTGTGTCTTGTGTGTGATTGTGAGGTGGGGTCTGGGGGATCGGCTTGTGGTTATGTGAGCAAGAGCTTTTTGGCACATCATCATATGACTTTAGTGTCTCTCCCTCAGCGAAAGAAAGAAAAGGGGGGTTGATATGAGCACACCAACTGTTTTATTATGGAAAAATATCACTGTTGCACAGTCACAGTAAACACATGATTACATAGCAACCACAGAGAGTTTTTAGCCAGTTTATGTAAATATAGGTGAGATGCTACTGACTCTGTGGGTTTCTAAGATATTTGCAGCTCATTTAAAAATATAGCCATGATGTTGTTCTGTGGTAATGATTTAGGCAGAAATATAGTGCTGATGTCGCTTACTGTATACCTAAATGACTGTTACAAGCAGAAAAATATACACATTTTATGTGTTAAATGTGTCTAAACTTTCATTTTCTTCAGTCTCAGTTGAGTTTTTGTAATTTTCAGTACCGCATTTTGGCTGGTAAGTTTAGCTCAAAACATAATAAACATCTATCAAACACAGTTGTCAGTGTGATTGATTTACTTTGAGATCATTGTTGAGCTTGTATAATAGTTCCAAACCATCCACTCCAGAACAACAAATTACTCAGAAAGTAATCCTCATTCTTGTTCCTACAAATACTGGTTAGATTGAGAGGAGGAGCGAAACTTACTCATTCCTTTTCATGGCAGCACAAAACTGAAAGTAATTTGTTACAGCCACATCCACAGCAATAGATAATGTTGCATTGGCTTTAACGTAACATGTAGTTTTGTGGTTTGTCTGTTGTTGTTTCTTGTTTAGCTCATTTCCAGCAGATTGTAGATTAAAAAGCCTCACGTCTTTATTCCAAGAATTGGTAATGTCATTTAACATTACTGATAAAAGCAGGAAGTTACTGAACATAAAGTGATTCTTACTAACAGTGCTGCAACTACATACATTTCTGAAAAAGACGTATTTTTGGGGGTTGCAGAGATGCTGTGTTGATACTGTCAGGAGTGACAGTTACACAGTCTGTGTCTGGAGATTCTACAGATGCATGCAAGTCATTCAATAAGACTTAAAACAGTGGCTGACTTCATTTGCTCATTCGTCCATCTGTCATATTGTAATTTAGTTTTTACTTGACAATGTGCAATGTAATACATTTCCTTATACTTCTTTATTTCAAAGGTTGCTTCTACTTTGTTGTCAATGGATTTAATGTCTTCCAAGGTGAGAGTGGAGACATAAATGCCATTAAACTTGATAGAGAGGTGCAGCAAGAATGAGAAACTTGTTAAATTTTTGCATTGATCTGGATCACTTTATTTAAAATTGTGAAGTAGGTCATTGGCCTTGGTGGAGGACTGAGTTTTTATTGATGAAGTTAATAATCTATTCAACACTACCTTCTATTTCTCTGTCTGATTCTCTGACGACACCTCGGCAGCCTTCGTTTTAAATATCAAAGGAGCTACCCTTTTCTCTTCTTGCTCCCTACAACTCCACTCTGTGTTTTTAAAGCTCAAGAAACTTACTGCAACAAAAAAGGTAATTTGTGTTGTATATACATGCCTGTACACAAATTCTGTCCTTCCTCACAATACCTGTCAAGAATTCAAGGTGGAAACGGAGCACTTCAGTCACTCTGATCTTTTCAGACACGGATGTGCTTAAATTTCCGGTGATGACATGTTTTTGGTTCCTTTCTAGTCTTTCTTTCTCAGAAATAGTTTTCTGGGCTTTTTCAAAACTTCCTCACATGAACAAGAAATCTTCATCTTAACCTTGTTATTTCCTCATTTTTATTTGTTCACAGTACCATTCCAGTTCATCTATATGAGCTAATTCCAGGGTAATTACTCAGGCCCCTTGTCCAAAAGGTAAGCCAACACAATGCATGCATCATGTCATGAAGCACATCATCAGCCAGCTCCCATGACTCTCTGCAAACTGTGGGACAGCAGGTGCTAACATGTGTTTTTTCACAGCCACCTTCTCTTCTATATGTAGCTTTCTGAATTATATGTTCACGGGCTGTATTTTGTTTTCGTTGTGTGTGTTTAGTGAGCTGTGGCAGAAGAAGCAAGTGAAACAGAGTTGAGTGTCTGTGAACACAGTCTGAGGGGGCAAAGAATCAGACACCAAACTATCCAAAGAAATACCAAAGATACTTATTGAAGAGCTATTATAATGAGAAAATGAAACCAGAATTACTTCAATTCAGCAGGAAATTTAGAACTGGTGCAAATCACAGAACTGCATAATCTAAGCAAAGCATAGCATCTCAACATATTTAATTTGGCAGCCACAAAGGGTGAAGGTAGTTGGTTTGGATTCAGTCTACAGTGTACATCTGTCCCCTCACTTACCTCATGCTCACTCTCCTTATTTATTCTTTTTTATCCATTCTTCCACCATCATCAAAACTTTTGTCTTTTTGCATTCATTTGAAAATGCCGGCTATGGGCAAAGGTAATTGCAAGTGGGATTTTGTGATGCTTGTCTGAGGAGACACTGACAGCCATATAAAGGCTGAGTGAAAATATGATGTGTAATTGGTGTTATTATAGTCTTTTCTATAGAGCAAGAAGTCAGCTGAGAGATGAAATCTCCTCTTCCACAGCTGTAATTAGCTCTGATTGGCATTTTTCCTCTCTAAATGGATTGTTGATTTTTGCACGTATTTATATTGATTATGTTGTACATTATACGAGTTGTATTCTGAAAGCACCTCTGCAATTCACAAAAACAAGTTCCATTTTACTACATGTCTGGTGTAAAATGCAGCCACAGTTATGTATGTTCTGAACATGTAATGGCACAGAAACGTGTCCCCATGGTACTGTTCTGGACTGAGTTCATTCAGACAGGATTTATAGAAGATGCTAGAACACTGGAATAGTATAATGAAACTGAGTGTCAAAATATTTGAAGTACGACTGCCTTTGCTGTATTGAAGCTACTTACATGTAAACAAAATGGTTAAAAACTCGCAAGAACAAAAGAAAGAGCTTCCTCCAGGAGTGCAGGCTATAGATTTATTAGCTCACTCTGACCCAGGATTACTTTTGAAGAGCAGGCAGCACTACTGGGCTGTAAATTAGGCTTTGCCCAGCAGGAGACGGACCCCGGAGGGTCATAGGTCAATGGGAGGAAGCTCAAGATCAGGCCGCCACTAATAATATCTTTATCTACTGTAGAGGCCACAGTTCTTCTATTAAAAACACATTTACATTTTTTATACTGTTGCTGCATAATTCAAAACTACAAAAACAGTTGTGTATTCAAAATATCTGACATGTTCCGTAGTTTTAGTCAAACATTATCAGAAAGGTAGCTCTTATATTTTTGCTGTCTGTGAAAAATGTTTAGATCTGCAGAGGACTGGCCTCTACGCTTTGGTCCAGCTGTTGCACTGAACTGTTAGTAATAACTTCTAAATTTCACTTGACCAGCCTCATAACCTCCAAGTTATTTCTCCCATGATTGTTTAGCCGTGGGGGCCGAAGCCTATTAAGCAGTTTGCTGGCAGAAACAACACAGGCAGCTTTACTAATAGCAAGCTGTTGCTAAGAACTGGAGTAGCTTGTGCTTACACTGTGTGTTTCTCTTTGGCTACAGTGAATCACCATGCTTATTTCTGAATATCTGTGGAAAGTACCTGCTATAATAAGCATGGTTTTCTGCAGTTTGTTGATTTGTTGTAGTTGAAAGTCACGCAATAGGAGCAGCAGTAATGACCACACAGGAGGGCTGAGCTGTGAATGAAATAAAGGGAGCAAGTAAGAATCAACAGCAAAAACTGACGCTTGTGGTCAAGGAGGTTGACCTCTAATACTAGTTTCTCATGAAAAGGGTGGGATGAAGTGCTGAGGGCAGCAGTTACAAGGAATTGCAATGTGTGTTTGGGTTTGTGCCTGTGAAAATATTGTTCTTTCACCGATTTCTGGCTTTTTTGCTTCCATTCAGTCCAGTCAGATCTGACTCATGAAATGAATAATGATGTGTCATGGTTTGCAGTCAAATCTCAACGTCATATCTTCATGCACTTTAAATCTGTCACGTATAAACACAGTAGAAATATGTAAATATCACTGGATAAACTTTAATCTGTCAAAAAGTGCTCACAATGTTTTCTGAATGTTGCCTTAAACATAAAATAGTTTGAATGTTACAAAAAGGAAGCTATAGGAAAAAGGTTGCCTGGTGTGTGTGTGTGTGTGTGTGTGTGTGTGTGTGTGTGTGTGTGTGTGTGTGTGTGTGTGTGTGTGTGTGTGTGTTCATGTGTGTGTGTAACCCAGACAGCAGGGAGAAAGAAAAGCGGTCTTTTCACTAAAGTTGATTGGAAGCAGATGTTGGCAAAAGTCAAGACAGAGAAGAAAATGTTTCGGAAAATTCTCAGGGCTCAGCCTTCCCTTTCTGGGCCCTGGCCCAGGCAGCCAATCACTGCAAAGCACTCACTGGTCTTAGGGGTGAAAGAAGCACTTCTATTGGACGGTGATGCGAACGTGGGCGTTGGGAGCAGATGTCCTGGGAAAGTTGCTGAATCCCACTCGACTCACAGTAAAAGAAAAGCAAAAACATTTGCTTGTTCAACTGGACAGTGACCAAAGCCTGTTTTAATCCAGCTGAACTCTCTCTCCCTCTTAGTGCTTGTACAAGATGACAGTGTTTCTGAATGCTCTATGTGGAGAGTTATACATTTCAAATGGACTGGCTTTCAAATAGTCATTCAGAAGTGAAAACCAAGAATAATATTTTGTAAGAAAGTTGACTTAAAGACCTCTCTTTCTTTTCTGTTGCCTTCTTCCATCTAGTTCAGAGACAATGAAACGAATGCCACTGACAGCTTCCACACCTTTGCCATCTCCCACCACTCATCTTCCCATCCTTTCACACCTCTAAACCCTCCACTGCTCTTTTTGTTCCTTTTCACCTCCTAACCTTCACCCTCCCGCATTCAACTTTCTATTCCATCTCTCATCTCCCTCCGTCTCCATCCCCCCAAACCCCTCTCCTCCTCCCCCGTCATCAGCAGCCTGATTCAGTCACACTCTAGTTCACATATGGCCTCACCTGCACACAAAGCTCCATCTCGCTCTTTTATTGTGCCAGTCTATTGCCTATTCACTGCAACAGCACAGCACAAATCAATCATCTTTCCTAATGGAAAGTCCACATTAACATGAGAAGACACTCCATTTCCGTCCCAGAATGCCAGGTCGACGGGTACCTGAGCTTCAGCCAACGTAGATGCGGGGGCCAGCAGGCACTCTCATTTCAGGTGGGATAGCAAGGTGATGCCGTTAGGTCCAGGGGTGGCTCTGGAAGTCAATGGTGTATTAACTGAGGATGTGACAACGGCAATAAAAATGCAAATTACAAGCCAAAGCAGGGGATGGCCTGGATCTGCCCTTCATAAGTCTGGATAATACAGTCACCACACCTGCCAAAACATGTGGTTCAGCACATCTCAGACACAACAATACAATAAAAGAGAGGAAGGCAGTGAACGGAGAGGTATAGAGTGTCTGACTTTAACACCACAGTAGCTGCAGGAAGATACCTTTTTATCTGACAGTCATTGTTGATTGGCCATATACAGTATAGTCTCCGTTCTGTTCAATCTGTATTCAGTTCAACAAGAAAGGTAATATATGAAATTGAACAGCACTCTCCTCTGCACACTACTTATTTAAGTCTTGCAAAGATTTTTATGAACTCTAAATGGAACAAGAATGCCACAATAAGCTATTACAGTGCCCTACTTTGTGCTGAAAACTGTTTATAGCATGAAATCAGATCACAGTTGTTCATTGCATAATGGGAAAAATGCTGTTTACTAACTGATTTCAATTGAAATGACGTGACTTCATTAAGCTGCATTGAAAACAAATATACCAGTCACTTTTCACATGTATTTGGATAAAGTAGCAGCTCAAGGAGTGTATCATCAGTAACTGTGAGTGTTTCCAAATTTCGTAAATCCCAAGATCTGTGATTTTTGTATTAGGAAACTTTCTCAATACTGTGTAGAAACATGTTTTTAATGCAATATAGAAAATCCAGGGCTTCTGTGCCACAAGTCGTTTGACATTTATGGAATTGGAAAAAGTGTCATTTTCTTTAAAAAGACTGTTGGTATTCAAACAAAAGATTTGCCAGAAGCCAGAGAGCAAATGTGTATGTACTGTGAGGACAGATGTGCCTTACTGCTTTAGGTTGACATTTAGACATGGCCATAGATTTATAAATAATTATAATACAAAAAGTTTTTTAAATAGCTCCAACATTTTTAATATACACAATAATGTGTGTGTGCATCAGCAACAGACAACACGTACCTGCAGACATGGGTTAGGCAAAGTGGTGGATGCGATTTTAAAAATTAATATAATTAACTACAGACTTTGCCACAATAAGTAACAATTTTCAATTCAAATAAATTTTGGTTGACAGATGAATCAATGAATAGACATATCCGATATATGTCTATTATATATATATATATATATATATATATATATATATATATATATATATATATATATATATATATATATATATATATATATATATATATATATATATACATATATATATATATATATATATATATCTGGTGTAGCTTGGACTTTTGTTTTGCGTCATTATTTTGCTGTAGGATGAACCCCTGACCAATTAGATGCATAGTAGAAGGTACTGCATGGCGCTGCAGAATGCTGTGGTTGCCGTTTTGGTTCTGTGTACCTCTCACTCTGATCCAGCAAAACAGCCTTAGACCATCACGCTTCCTCCTTCATGTTTGACAGTTGATGTCACACACTGAGGAACCATCCTTTCTCCTACTCGACGGTGTACAAAAATCCTGCTGATGAACCAAAGATTTAAAATTTTGATTCATCAGTCCATAATACTTTCTTCCAGTCTTCAGTAGTCCATTGGTGGTGTTTCATGGCCTAAGCAAGCCTCTTTTTCTTATTCTGACGTCTAACAGCGGCTTTCTTGCTGCTACTCCACCTGTCAAACCTGCAACTCCAAGTCTTCTCTTCAAAGTTGAAACTGAGACTACTCACTACGACCACTGTTAAGCTGTGTTTGAAGCTGCTGTCCTGTGAGCCTCCTATCACCAAGCAGTTGACTCTCAGAAACTTGTCTTCTGATTCTGTTGTGGCTTTGGGTCTTCCAGACCTCTTCCTGTCAGAGTTTCCCCAGTTTCTGAACCTTTTGATGGTGAAGGAAACTGTACTCACTGACACCTTGACTTTCTTCGCAATTTTTCTGTAGGAAAGTTCTACATTTTTAAGTGTTATGGTGGTCTGTCTCTCTTCTATTGTTAATTGCCTTTTCCTTGCCATTTTTACAGCAACACACTACTTTCTGCAGTACAACACTGTTTAAAAAATGCTCTGGAGGGTTTGGTGCCACTGTGTGTTCCAACACTACTTTTATGCAGACAGAGGGGGTTGTAAGTAATCAAGAAAATTTGGGACACCTGTAGGATTTGGTAGCACCAACTCAGACACTGAAATTTACACAGTTGGCATATATATATATATATATATATATATATATATATATATATATATATATATATATATATATATATATATATATATATATATATATATATATATATATACATATATCAAGGTCTGGGTAAGATCCTGTCATGATAACAAGGCATAAACCAGCACCTGTGGGCCTGACCAGTCCACCTTTGGCAAGCACATCGACCAACCATGGTGCCCTGCCTAACAAAAACAATCGGATTACACTGCAACATACCCTCATCAGCAGCCCCACAACTCTGCATGGACAATGGACTGTTGGCAGCAGCTTTTCCACAAAGGCAGAGACAAAAACCATAAACTGGCAGACAATGATGTAAACAACAAAGGGTTGAGGTACACCTGGGCACTTTGTGGTTCAATTAAACTAATTCAATTAAATTCCAGAAATTCAAATTAGTCCATTGTTCTTTGTTTTTTAGTAATGGTAATCAAGGTTGATGATCACATTTTTCCATCAGGATAAAAAAAAAAACAAGCTTGTTTGTTGGACTTGTTTGTGGAAAACCTAATTAAAATTAATTTACACAAATGTATTGCCAATCTCAAATGGTATCTGTCAGTTAATTGTACTAGATGTTCAATAAGAGAGTGTCTGAGACAGAAGGAGCTATGAACAGAGTCAGAGACCTTGCCTGAATATACTCTCACTAACCCAGTGTATTGTTCAAAATCCCAACGTTATGGCAATCGGCCAAATTAGTAGAAAAAGTCAGAAGAAGGACTTAGTCTTCTTTTCTTCTTGGAAATCCATGAGAGGGGTCACATCTGGGATTACATGGTAGATCAAACTCTGTTTATCTTAGTCCCTTAGTCCCTAAACGTCATTACAACCTATACTGGCCCAAATCAGTCCAACCATGAAGGACAGTAGGACATGAGTACATTCCCTGGCAAGTGTGTCTTAAGTTGGGCCGTCAGGGCCCTCAGGGACACATTGGTCATATTTCACAACTTCTCTGCGTAATGGAATCACTGAGCTGGTCTTTTGTGCGTCACAGGGATTCTCTTTAGATGAAGCGGATACTAATTTAAGGCAGTGAGGATATAGTTATGTTCCATCCATAGCAAAAGGTCTATTAGGTCTAAAGAGTCAGCTATAACAACTTAAGTTAAAGCAGAGCTTTTGCAGGAATGACAACTTGACTGTGTTACACTGTGTCCTCTTGAATCAGATATTGTGTCAAAAATGTCCTGAAAATACTGCAGAACATTTTCTTGAAGTCAGATGGTAGTTAGCCTTTAATTCTGTGCCATACAAATATATATATTGCTGTACTGATCTTTACAGTTCAATTTGCAGATTTAGTAGCTTCATTTAGAGATTTAAAGTGAACATACACTCATTTCTTCCCCTCAAAGCAGTTTCCTCTGGTAGTATTTACCAACCCTGACACATGTGATTGACTTTAGCGATGCAAGGACTGATTGGAAACATTTACTGAATCTATTACAAATGACTTTGCACACAACTTTATGCTTCTAGCTGCCACATGTTTATACTTTAGCACTTTGACAGATTCTTCAGTTTGGCACAGCCACTATTCTGCCTGTTATTTCATTGAAATGCTATGCTGCTAATTAAGACTTCATCCAAGGCAAAGGACACACTGTGTGTATGTTTGGAGAGGAACAGAAGACTCTGCTACTGAGCTTGAAATATTGAAATAGCTTTAAATACTGCTGTCAGCTTGATAAAAGCATAAGAGAATTTAAAACTGAAATAGCTGTTGCTTTTCACAGACCTTCAGCCCTTGTCTTTGCTCTGGTGCAGCTGTCAAGCACAAATGCAACAATAATAGGTCAGTTTTCATGCCCCATGTCAGTTTTCTTTTACTCCACACAGGGATTCAATTAAATGCATATTGATTTATTTTCTAACCTTTGTAAATTCTTTGCCATAGAAAGTACAGACAAGTGATATTTGACCCACTGTGTCAGTATGCTGCAGATTTTGTAGGAAGGAAATGGCATGATGATGTTTTCCATTGAGATAGGTTAAGAAGTAAGCATTGTGTACTATGTAATGCAACCCACTATTCTCTCCTATAACGGTACTATAACAGTTTAGAGATGATAGAACTTTAGAGTGGCACTAGAAAAGCAAGTGTAAAATAAGTGGTTAAAAAGCATATATAGTACATAGCATTTGCTTTCCCTGCACTGCAGTAACGGATTCTGCTTAAAATAGGTTCTATCCCAACATAAAGAATGCTACAAATATACAAAGACCAAGTGATCAGTTGTTGTCCAAGGATACAGGAATGTCAGATGAATCAACTATAGACACTTTTCCATTAGCACCTACTCAGCTCAGTTGGGTTTAGGCCACTTTCCATTACACTGAGTACCACCTCATCGTGGGTGGAGTCGTCATAGCACGGCGGCCTGGAAGTCCCTTAACGTTATTTGTGACACAAACGCAACACAACAATGGAGGACATTGAGGCGATGGTACACCTGCTGCTCGGTCTGTGGCTTTTTGTCAGATTCAAAGTAAAAGAAGAGAGTCAGAGAAAGCTGAAGGCGCTGAGTCGAAATGCTCAGAAGAACAGGAGAGTCTGGGAGGTGATGCAGCAGTATCAAGCCGAAGACAAGAGGATACGAACTAGATGATGTATGAGGGTAAGCTAATGCTAGTTCGCTACAGTTATCGTATATCAGTCCTGTGTACGACCCTGTAATGGTTGCAATTTATCGCTGATAGGTATTAAAATATGCATGCTGTGTAGTGTCGCCACTCCCTGTCCAATCAGTGGCCTGCACTCTGTTGATGTCACATTATCAGCTCCACTCAGCTCGCTTGGAACCCCAGCCGAGTAGGTACTAAAATAGCACCTGGTATCAGGTACTACGTCCTAATGGAAAACCTCACAAACCAAGTAGAGTTGAGCCCTGTTGAGCCAAGTAGCTGCTAATGGAAAAGTGCCAAAAAGATACAATATGTTTTCATTAATTTATTCTTTTCATTTTTGTGATTAAAAACCATGCCGTTAATATTTCCAGTATATCCAAACTTCATGGCTGCACTAGTTCATCATTTAATCTCCCTCTGTCTTTCCCCGTCATGTTAAGATTACAAGCAGGAGACAGATGTAGCTTGGTAAAATCCTTTAGATAAATATTTAAGTTTGAAATCTGACAAACGAGCTGCACTCCAGTATCAAGAGCGCTGTAAGCTCCTGACGACAGGAGGTGATAGTTATTGTCGGGGAGAGGCAGAGCTCATCCCACATCTTTCTGCGACTGCCAGGTGTGACAGCTCTCACTTTCTGCACAGACTTCCTCTTCTCTCTTTGCTTCTCTTCACCTTTAAACACTGCTTAAATCAGGGGAAGTTTTCTTTCAGTGAGGCACAAAGAGGAGGAGAGGGAGAAAAAATGAAGCAAAGTGTGTCTGCGTGAGCCAGCTTTTCTTTGTGTCTGTGTTTGGATGTGGAATAGACAGGTATGAGTGGTATCATAATGATTTGGATTTAATTCCAGGTCTGTTGGAACATGCACTGTCTGGTGAAGTATTTTAAAACTTGCCTAGCGATCACGTCTGGTCTGGATCATCAGCTCAGTCAGAGCGAGGGAGGTGGAACAGGAGAAGAACCACCTGGGTAACCTCAGCCTGCCCTCTGCCAAGAACACCACCAGCAGATCCAACAGGATAATATGAGTCTGATTTTGACAGAGGACAGCTCTACGGTGTTTGTTTTAGGGTTACATGTGAAGTATATTAAATAAGACTTGCATGTGTATTCTGTTTTATGTGATTCATACAGTATGTGTGTCTTATTTGATCAGCATCACTCTAATTTTTATATTCCATTGTACACAGTAAAACATTACTTCTGTCAAGTTACGTAAACTTGGCCCCAGCTAAGCTCACACACCCAGAAATTCTCGCTGTGTATGACATATTTCCATGCACACTGTCTCTTTTTTTATCTATTAATGCAGCTATTTTCCACTGGCCCTGTATTTTTGTACTTATTGCTCGACTGTTGCCGTGGGGCCAAACAGCTGTGCAGTTTGGGGCAGCAGGCCACGGCCCTGCATGTTTTCTATCGGCAGTGGAATTTATATGAGGGGTTACGAGCACATGAATGGGCCCCAGTGTGTTGGTTCTGTTTTTACGTCACCTCATCAGTGCACATGGGACACACTTGTTAAAACTGGAACACCCCGTGGCTCGCATGTATTTCAAAGGGAACCTATGGCCCCCACTTTGAAGCACCACAGCGATCTGAACAATGGATGGATTTGTTTTCACTAAGTTCAGCGAAGATTACTGCAGAATCAATTGTTGCATCTGCGTCTGTCCAAATAGAAATCAAAAATTTTACTTGAACCGTGAATTTTCTGTATCCGTTCGGCGTTGCTCATCGGTTTTATACGTCAGGAACTACTCTGCAAATATCTCCATATCAACCAGTTTCAGCAACATTGAGTGTGATGAGTCAACATCACATCGTCAACCACAAGATTTCCTGCAGAAGAGGTATAAAATAACACAATGCTGTCATACAAAACTTTAACAATTACTTAAAAGATTTAGCAAAATGATGTTATGTTTGATATTACTCCATTTAACATAATAGTACTATAGCATAATAGCATATAGAACTATTACAGTAGTAATAAATCATTACATAGCAGGATGTAACTGTAATAATGCACCACCACACCACCAAAACACCACACACAGTAATAAAATCTTTCTTCACATATATTTTATAACATTTTGAAGTACATTAAGTACATTTTAGAAATAGAAGCTACAGTTTATAAAACCTTTCCAGCAGAAATCATTGATGGGCCAGCATCAGCCTTTTTTCCCTCTAGCAGACAGGTCTATTTTCTATATATAAAAAAAGAATAAAAATTAAAAAAACAAAACAAAACAAAAAAAAATCGCTACATTATTTTGTCCTGCGCTACCTTTAAATTCCCATGAAAGCACCAGCTGTCTGCATCTCTTGTCTTTTATAAAATATAAATTATTGAAAAATATTCAAATGTTTGTGAACTAAATACAATAAAAATGATCTCATAACAAAAATACAGAGACACTATAAAATATACAAAAAACAACATCCAAGACAATAAGGTTTTCCTTCTGAATCCATTCTGAGATATGCATATGCCACAAAATATTGGTGTGTTTACACTTGCCTGACTAAGGTTCATTAATACATAAGACCTGCAGTAGATTGTAGTCTCTGACATCTAACAACAGTATACTTTCCTGACAAAATAACTTTCAAAATATTAACATTTTCGGTAATAGAATGTTTTCTTTTAGCACAATAATCTTATGAAGCTGACCATACAAACATTATGACTTTGTGTGTGTGGGGGGGGGGGGGGGGGGGACATTTTCCATTACAAATATGTTTAAAAATCCGTAAAGCTCACTTTAACACAAAACACTGACATTAAAAAAAAAAACCTGAACAAAACAAAAGCAGTGTTTTGAAACACTGCCATCAACAAAGTGATGAAAATACAGTGCAGCCTATTACTAACCGATTGTTGAGAATCCAATTCTTTATGTTGGACGTGGAACACAAGTTTGAGAGAGAACAAACTTGTTGCCAGTCAGACGTTATGAACATACAGCATCTCGTTTCTGCACTCAGTGGGAAACCCAAATCAGCCAAGGCATTTCTCTTTGTCCTAAAGCTGTGTGCTTTCCAACACATCAACAAAAGATAAAAGACAACACTTTCCAAATACGTGAGAGATTTCTGGTCCCTGTCTTCTAACATTGTGGACGATACCCGAAGCACCGCGGCCAAAGACCTCACATGGGTTTTGGTTATTATTCCTGCTTTGTGTCTTGCTTATTTGTGTAATCTGGGTCTCAATAAAGCATTATGAAATACAATCTGTACAAATAGACATCTCAAAAGCTATTTTCATCCATATGGGTAACATTCAGCCACTGTAAACAATAACATTGTATTCTAAGATAATATTCAACTTTGGCATTTCCCATAAGGCCAGTGTACAGCCACTGTTCCCAGTGTTGGGAGGATACTGCTGCCAATTTCAATGCAACCAGTGAATCGTTATGCGTGTGTTCGGAGCAAACCGCACAAACAGATGAGTTACTCATTCTGAAATGAGTATTATTTTGTTCATACATAAGTAGCACACAAACTTAAAATTGAAACACACGTCTGCCACTAGTCCTCCATGTCTCCAGCAAGTCAACCTGCGTCATATCTGTCAATCATTCTCTATCAGACCTCACAGCGATCTTCACCTGCATCCTCCACAGATTCCTTTCAGTCACCTTCATTTATTCCATACAGAGTCTCTACGTTTTCCACTGCCTGTCCCTTTTGTCTCTACACTGTACCTTCACTCTATGCTGCAGCTGCTCCTTTATGGACATTATGTACTGCAAAACAAAAGAAACCACATTCTTAGGATTGTGTAAAATCCCTGCCTCAGCTAATTAACTTGTGATTGTATTGTATGGACAGAGAGGAGTATTCAAACACTTCTAAAGCAACGCTAACATGGACAGTGAACTGACAAATGATGCATCTTATCTGCACGTTAAATGACTCCTGAATTCCCCCACATAGATTGTCTACAGTTTGCTAATACTGGTGGTATATGCAAAAATGCATAAGTTTCGGTCACAATATGTGTCTCTAACAAGGATGGCGAGCATATACATACAGGTAAAAGCGTCAGTTTCAAAAGCAACGGCTACTTTCAGTTGTCTTTCAGACACTCTTGGTATGAGTAATCTCAGCAGGTCCTCACACCTCACAAAGCACAGGGACAGTGTCTATAGTGTTGTCTGATAACGCATCAGCACATTTCTGTTAAAGGCTCCTTTGAGAACTGAACAGTTAAACGTGGCATCTAATGTTTGGTTCCACTGTAATACCTTCATCGACAACACGAGAAAAATACTCTTTCCAATGTTTTCCTGATGAGTTCACACCGGTTCTTCTCACCATCAGTCACATAATACTGTCACAAGCATTCGCTCCTTAAACGACAAATTATAAATGACACTCTTTTTTTTTTTTTTTGGTCCTAGCTGAAAATTCTCCTTGCTAAAGAGAAACAGTAAGCAAATGCGTAAATCGGATTTTCTGTCTGCCTCAGTTCGGTTTTTACTTTTTGGCCACCGTTTTCTTAAAGAGAACTTTCCATCTGCTCTGTGTTTAGCCCCACAACGCCATGAATCATTTTACTTTGCCCTTTTCTCTCTCTCTCGCTTCTCTCACACTTTGTGTCTTGGTCCTCTTGCCTCCTCCACTTTGCTACTTAGACAGAACAGAACCTGAACTCTACCCGATAGCGCTTCATTTGCCTTGAGCTGCTAAATAATACCAGTATATATAACACAACGCCCATCCATCCACACACATACACACACGCGCGTACACACTTCTCAAATGCAACAGGGTATGAATACAGGTTTTTGGCTTCTGCCTTCTTTCCTAAAATACGGTCTGAGAGACAGGAGCTCAAACTTGACAAAGACCACAGTCATTAAAAACATTTTGGTCCCCCAAAAAACATGGATTACCGACTCTATCAAACAGTTAAGACCACTTTTTGAGCCTCAGTCCATGTGGCTCTTTAACTTTTGTCTTCGATTCCTTTTTCGTATGCGCCTTCACTCGTCTGTGTCAGGCTTTACGTCCAACATGGCGTGCAGCTCTTCAGGAGTGTACCCCAGCAGGCTTTTTAAGTCACAGACAAAGCGGTAGACGTAGCGTTTCCCAGATGTCTTGTGGATGATGTTCTTGTCATAGTAGTAACGTAGGCCACGGCTCAGCTTCTCATAATTCATCTTGGGCTTGTTTTTTCTCTTGCCCCACCTCCGAGCGACCTGAAACAGCACCGAGAATAAGTGTGTCAAGACGTGCCGTAAACATTTAAATCACGGCATGAGAAATGTGCAACAAGTTGTTTCGTATTTGCATGTAAAAAACCCCCAAAAATGCTATCATTGAACAATTAACAGTACTTTGATTTATGTTTTAAGTCATTTTGAAGCAAAGCTCTGATAAAATGTTAAAAAATACTCCTTTAAAACAGAATTAAACACAACATGCAACTGTTTTCACAAAGAAGACATCTTGTTCATCTGGCTAACAACTTAGGACCTCCCAGCCCGTGTGCCGGTGACCAGCAGGGTCACAACCTCTCACCTCATCTGGGTCAGAAAGCTTGAACTCCCAGCCGTCGCCTGTCCAGCTGATGAAGGACTGGCAAGATTTGTCGGTCAGCAGCTCCAGAAGAAACTGCCACAGCTGGATGGGGCCACTGCCTGCAGAGCAGATGGGAGAAAGAAAGAAAGAGAAAGAAGGTGTTCATTTATAGAAGAGCTGTTTACACATATAGAGGACACATTGTTATTTGTGCAGATGCTGAGTGGAGTGGGGAATTATTGAAGTAAGTGTGCATTCAGGGCAAAGAGATGCAGTTCTAGGGAACGCTCAGAGTTCTGAAGTTTGAAACCCACAACTAGTAGATTAGAAAATGAAAATATGTTGCATCAATATTCAGAATAACTGAAGAAACTGTAAATTAGATTGCAAACTTAGACATTTTAGAGCCATACACCCTTTGTTAATTCACTGCAGTGCAAGAGAAAAGAACGGCTTCTGAAAGAAATAAAAGAAGTTCTATATATGAAAGTGTTAAATATTCATGCCAATTATTCACTTGTGTCTAAAGAGGGACAAAGTAAACCTTCTAATCTGGGTCAGACTGAAGTACAGCAGTGGAAACAAATGTCCTCCTAAATACAACAGTCCCATTCATCATGTATTCCCTTGTCTGCCAGTTGCCCTGTGCAGTATGTGAATCCAGAGTCTGTGTCTGCATGAGTTCCATACTGGTGAAATCACTATTTTAAAATAAGAGGGGCTGCCTTTAGACTTCAGCAGCACATCTATGGGGCTTAAACACAGACTGTGTGTGTTGTAGAAGGAGAAGGAGCAGTTGCTAAGTCATCTGTTATGTTATAATGTGATGTTTTTTTTTTTTTTCAAGAATAAAGAGAAATATAATAACCTGTTAAAACCTCATTTGGGGTGTTCTTTAACAGTTTATTACAGCTCATGAAAAAAGGAGGGAGAGCAGAACAAAGGCGATGAAAAAAGAAGGCTGGCTTTGTGTCTGAACTAGATTCACAGCAATACACTTTGATGGTGTGGTTTTTCAGCATATGCACGAACCCACTCACTTTTAGGGCACACATGTTGAAATCACACCTGCCTATGCAGCACACCGCCTCAGCAAAAAGTCACCTCTCTCGAGTGCCTCAGAAAACCAAATGTAGCCTTATACAGCACAAACAAAAGCTTTCAGGGAAACAGATGTGTGGGTTGAACACTTGAAATGGCATCTCAGAGCCCTCTTTACTCCGGCTAGGATTGAAGAAGACGCATGACAACAGCCACTGGTTTGGGAAATAAGTGCCTCTGCAACACTGGGTCTCTTTCACACAGAAAGCTTTCGGCTCGCATTCCAAACGTCTGCCACTGTAACAGCGAGCCCACATGAGGGTGATACCAGCCCCCTGTGCTCCCACGACAGAATGTAGGCGACCCTTTTAGATTTTTTTTTTTAAGTTTCCAAAAATATGTTACAATCTTCGTGCACAATGGGCCTCATTGAAAAAGCATACAGTGTGGTAAAAGGGAGGGTAGGGTTGGGGGGTCGTGCTCAGAAGCATATGCAGCCACAGCAAAAAAGCTATATTTTAACATGCTACATGACTTAAACACTGAGCTATAAATGTTATTTATTTTTACAACTTGACTAAATTTAGTTGCAATGCAAAAAAGCCCCCATGTGTGAATTTCTGTATTTGTAAGAGAGGCGTGAGAGGGGAAGTGCAAAGTATTATGATAAAGACTGAGAGTTCGCCATGGTGTAAGGCTGCCTGATGTTACTGCAGACAGAGGTGTAAACGCTGAATTGTCACAGGAAACCGACTGGAGCGTCACTTATCTCTCTGCAGCCTTATCAGGCTCCCTGTCCTCGCTACAAGTGTCACCTGTCACCCTGTGACTGGGACAGGAAGCCGAGCAGAGCAAGCTGTCAGAAAAATCTTGTTGGAACTGTACAAAAGTCCGTTTCTTTATTCGAGGTTTGATTCCTTTTCTTTTTTGATCGAGGTCTCTCTCTTTTCTTTTTCCATTTCTTCGTCCACCCACACGCGTGTGCACACGCACACGTACAAAAATGCTTCCATCTTCGAAGGGCTACTCTCTCTTTACACTGCTCTTTAAGATAGCAAGTACAAGAAAAGGCTGCTGGATATTTTTCGCTTTCAGAAAAAATTGAGGGAGTTATAGCATGATTTTTTTTTTCATCTTTCCCCTTTTCCATTGTGTAAAAGCTCAAGAGGAAGGCTTTTCTTCTCAGTGAGAATGCATTACTATGCATTAGGCTGAAAACTGTTGCCAGGCTTTCACATATAAGCTCTTTTGGAGCTACATCGCGTCATAATAACTGACACATAAATGTCAGCTGTCAAAACTGAAGCGGTAAATGGAGCCTCCTGTACCTTGCAAAGGTACAGGAGGCACATATTTCCAAATATCCAACTATAGTTTGCTCAAAAACTGTTTGTGTGATATATTATCCTTTGCATACATTTATTTTTAGTCTGCTGGTTTGGATAAAAATGGCGCGGGAAGAAACACAGCCTCTAATGTTTCTAAAGGGGCTTTCAGACTGTGTCTTACGCTTCATCATTTGATTATAAATACATTACGACATCTTTCCGACATCATTACAAATGAATGACTCATTGTTCTATAAGTGGCTTTTGAACTAATAACCATACAGATGACCAATTAACTTCTGAATACCAACTATGGGGCAGTATGTAGAGATCTGATGTATGCATTGTTTGTGCTGTTGAAAATATGCTCGGATTTCCCCGTCTCCAATGCTGGCAATCTTGCAGCCTTGTGACTATAATTTAAGCAAGACCGAAAAAGCCCCAAAAACTTTGTTGCTAAGAGGCACTTCAGTGTTCAACTGTTCTTATAGTCTAGTTTTAAACGGAAACACCCCATACTAAACTATATGATAACAACCAAAAAGCTTTGGTATTTATTTTAATGTACAAAACATGATTAAGTAGATATCTTCCTCATATGTGAGAGGCGGCTAACACAATGCCTGAATCACCTTCAAGTCATTAATGTTAGTTTAGTATAATTATAAAAGTGGTATTTGTTGCTCAGTGTTATACACATCCTTGTGAACTGCTAAATGTAGTAACAGCAGCAGTTTTAACGCCTTTTTCTTTTTTTTCTAAACCAAAAACCATGACAGACGCTAAAATGGTGCATTCGCTTCAGAGGTGCTTGCAAATATCTCAAACATCTCATTGAACTTGAAGAAAATGCATCCAGCAGCTTTTTGAGCATGTATGAATACGAAGATGCCTTGTGAGATGAAGAGATAATTTTACTCTGGTGTTATGTGCAGGGGCAGGCATAATTTCTATGTTTCAGCAGCGTTGCTAGGACGACCTGGAAAAAATAGGTTGAGATGCGGGTTGCAGATAACAAGGAGGTAGATGAGAAGTGAAGACAGAGCAAGAGAGTGAGAGTGAGAGAGAGAGAGAGAGAGAGAGAGGGGAAGAAAAAAGGAGGCATGAGCAAAATGTATTTTGTTTCCTGTGATGTGCATAACTTGGGTTGCCAGGGTAAAAGGCTTTTTTTTTCCTTTCTTCGGTCTAAAAGCGGTGCATTAAGGCGGCCCCGCATCTGGGGCTTTTGCAGAGCATCAACAAGTGTGTTACAGCTGTGCACTGAATTTTAGCCTTTATTTAAGTGACAATCAGAAAATTATATGCATAAATGAATCATTTGAGTTTTGTTAAAGTCGACTGATGTAGCCCTTACCACGTTCTCGATTGCCCTTTTGAGAATTATCCGCCATGAGAATGGTCTGTAAAGCATTTTTCAAGGCGGGCTTGTACAAAATTGGTACAAAATAGTGTACAACTTTTACACATCTTACCTGTGTACCCTGCCAGTGCGGCTGCAGGGATGACAGGTTTATCCTTGCTGAGGTCTGAGCGCTCCCTCACATAGTCTTTGAAGGTTCCCTTGGGCTTATGGCCATGCAAGGCGGTGGGGTAGTCTTCTGAGTCAAAGCTGTCATATGATGGTACCCGCTGCAGGCTGCTGAATGAAGACTGGCTGCTCCATGACTGGGTCAATCGGTCACAGCTCTCAAAGCTCTCGATGCTCTCAAAGGAGTCCTGGCCTCCAAGCTTACCTGAGAGCGGAGGATGAGAAAGAAATGTCAAGAAAGAGAGAAAAAAATGCTATTAGAGAAGAGAACTTTAGTGAAAAGGTTGTTTTCATTAAAAATTCTTTCCTATAATCAAATATGACTACTGAGAAATTTCTAAAAAATGGAAATGTAGCAGTTTTTCAATGTGATATTTAAATGTAGATTGTTAGAAGTTTTCTGAAGCATTTGACAAAGGAGCAATTTCTACGAAAGTAACCACAGCACCTTAGCAGTAAATTACGGTGCTTCTCACTAGGCTATACTGTTCTGAACGATTCCACGTCTCTGCATTTCACACATCATTTCACTTTCACAACCACCATTTGGATTTGATTTTAAATGGAAGACAATCACACAAATTGTCTTGCTATTTTTGGCCTTGGGAAAGATAAGAGGAGTCTTTCAATGCTAAGTCATTAACAAATGACAGATAATGCAGTGAGTTCTACTGATGCTGAAATCTTCAACTGGGGAAATTGAAGCCACATGTCAGATATCAGTTGTGCTACAAAATACTTTCCCACGTTGGGGGAGAACAACGCAACGCTCAAAAAGCCTGGCATGTGTGATGCATGGGGATCAAACCTTGCAGGCGAATGCTTAAAGCACTGAGAGGATCTTGTATAGTGAACATGGCACATGCTATTCATTTATACAGCTGGGGATTTGTGAGAAGAGAACCCTAGCTTTATGGCTATAAATGTAAACCATGCTGCTAATTCCTCTGTAAACTATCACTGGGAGAGAAAACAAGCCTGTGCATTGAGAAAAGCAAACAGTTTCATGAGAAAACCCCACGCTTGTTCACTGAGGATGACACCTCTATCTTCTTACCCAGAACGCTAAGGTTGAGTCGAGGAAAAGAGGCCAACGTAAACAAGAAAAAAAAAAAACTTTCTTGAAGGTTACACCACTTGAACTGTTTTACATAAAGGACGGGCGGCGAGAAGAGAACACATTGTGGCTTTGGTTCGTGTATCACTCTGACAAAAACAATAGAGTTTTCTTTTTTTCCCAACCCAGTCTAGAGTGTGTGAGGCAGGTTTGCTTGAACCACAAACCAACCAGAGGGCCTGCTTTTCTTCTCTTCTAATACATGCACACTGATGTGGCATGACAAGATTCTGGTAGCTTCAGCACAATCACACGGAGACAGACACCCACAGAAACCTGTAACATTTACGTGCACTCACACAAACGCATGCATGCACATTTTGGCGTACACATTCGAAGTTGTCTATCCAAGCAATCTGAAGAGAACAATATTAATGCAGCACATTTTTCACTGCAGTGCTTGTCCAGACGAATCCTATATTCCAAAGCTTTTATTAAATCTCAGCTATACTCCGGTATATGTAGTATATGATCCCTCACCTCTGCTGAGGCGTCCCACACACATGTTGTCAGGGGATACCACCTCCTGCTTGACTGAAAAATATTCCCCCTGCATGGAGTTGAGGGCCGTGTCCCGTAGAATGACAGCAGGATATTCACTCTCATACTTGAGCGTCAGCAGTTCCTCCGAGCTGATGGGATGGAGCGTCTGGTAGGACTCCGTGATGAAGCCAGGCTCTGAGTATTCAGAAGGAGGGACACACTGAGCATGCTCAACACCATAGCCTGGAGACACAAAGGGAAATGAGTGTAGATAGAAAGCAGAGAAGGAAAGCAAAGAGCAAAACAGAGGAGGAAGATCAATCTTAGAGGAGCGGAGTCATTATCCCTCTTGTGCTGAACTGCTGCCCAAATGCTGTGTGAATATCTAGTGTGTGAACAGTCCATAATAAAATGCAGCCTCGAGTGCATAAGATGAATCTTGTAGATTTTAAGCAAGAATACTGATGAGGCCTAACCTCAGCAAACCTTTCTGCATCTATTGCAGTGCATCTGTAGCAGCAAAGATACACAAGGAATCACTTTAAAAAAAAAAATAAATGCAAGAATTTAAAAAAAAAATAAATAAATCATGTGAAAATACAAAACATCCATTTTCCTATCAGTATATTATTTTATATTTTTGACCCTCTGAACCCAAAAACTTGCAGGGGGCTTTGAAAGGCATAATGTCTTTTAAAAAGTGACACAATTACACCATTTTTCGGAGCTAAAAACTGTCTAAATGGAAAGAATTATCAGCTTGTCAATTTTTCAATAGCCCCTGAATGACTTGGTTCTATTGGTAAAAATAACCAAATCTAAGCTTTATTTAACATTTTACAAAAATCCCTGCTATTCTACATGTCTCAATTAAAAATGTACTCAAAATAAACCAATTGCTCTAATAAGATCCTGAAAAAAACTAAAAAATTCTGCTCTCCTCAGTGAAACTGTGAAGTCATTAGTGACTCAGTTGTGGCCAACAGTCACATGACAAAAATTCGGATACTTTTCGGCTGAACTCCAGGCTGTGTTTACCCAGAGCAGATAAGAGACAAGTATGGAAACAAATTAAAGATGCTGGTAGTAAAACATCTATGGTATGTTGAGTCAACATTTTTTTCAGTATTAGTAACACCTTGCGGGCATTTGGAAAAAATGTTGTACATTCGTTCAGAGGGTTAATTCACAACACTGAACCACTCCCTTCTCTTGATTTTCCATTCATAGCTTAAGCAAGTGTCTTTTGCTATTAGACAGAGTGATGGACAAGGACTGTGATGAGTACTTACTGACAAAATAGTCTGAGGTATAGCGGGATTCCTGGAAGTTGGAGGTCAGTCCATTGATGGGGTAATGCTTTGTATCTTCTTCATGAAAAATAGATAGAGTCAGTGACCTTGTCATTGATTTCATGTATCATGTAACTGCATTCAGCATTATCAAAAATTAATGACCTGAGCTAAATTGTATCTTCCTGTTTGGCTCCTGTTTCTAAAGCAAATGCTAACAGAGTCCTAAATTGGAGTAAACAGTGATAGAAGCTTTTGTGGTACTTTTTTTTCAGCAGATAACTGAGATTAAAAAACAAGAGCTTCACATTTATTCTTTTATCTTATAATCAGAAAATCTACATGTTTACTTGTCTTCAGATTTCTGTGGTCTTACCTTTCTGAAGCATTTCTAAATGTTCCCAAAGGATGTCACCCACAAAGTCGGGTGCTAAGTCCAAGAAGCGCTCCTTCCCCATTGCACACAGGCTGGCTCCGTTCATGCCAAATTTGTCAAAGTCAACGTTCTTCAGACTGAACTCATTCACTGTCCACGTTAGCCACTCAGCCACATGGTTTTCTGTCCACTGTCTGGGGTCTGAAAGATAAACAGTTGATGATTATTAGATTTACTGTTAAATGCTGCTATATCCTACATGCACTTATTCAATCATTCATCTCAATCTGTCACAGATAACACAATAGAGATTGAATGTTCACCTTTCTGGTTTTACCACTTTAAACTGCAGCACTAACTATCGCTTAACAATCAACAACAAACAGAGGCAGCAGTGAATGCAAACAGCAGTGGTAATGAAAAGCCAAAACCATAGATTGCAGATATAGTAAGATTATATAGAGATACCAAGAGTCCTGCTGTTTGCAAGCAGCTCTGTGGTTGTTTCAGTTGACAATACCAACTCATTATTTCACTGTCTGTCTCTGTGTCTACATTCTGTGGATGCTGCAGTCAGTCAGTCTGCCCAGATTGAAATCTACAGTATATAATATGAGACCATTTCTGGAACAACTGGGTGTCTCCTGCTTTTCAGTCAATCTTGCTAAGAGATGCCTTCACTGTACGCTTTAAAGTAATGTGAAAGGACCTGACATGTGACACACTGAAACTGTTTTGATGGCTCACGCTTTCGCTGATGAGATTTGATTACCAGAATGAAAATGTTAACAGGAACAAATTAGAATATGAACAGTTCTTACCTTTGGGAATACCCAGTCGCTGCTGTTCCTTTGTGAAGCCACTGAATGTGGCCTTCAGAGCCTGAGACATCATCTCTTTACTTCCAGGAGTTAGTAGGGGAACATCTCCACACTCCGGATCTGCCAAACAGAAAATGCAAAGAATATTGATTACATTATTATTATTTGACAGAGTGACTAAATTTTCATTGACAACTCAAGCTACAGCAGTGCATCCTGTATTATCTTTTATGTCGATAAAGCTTACTGAATGGAAAATTGAGTTAAGACAGTGAGGGGGTGGCAAACAGAGTCTTGTGAATGTGGTTCAGTTAGATATTCACACAGATACACACATGCATCTGCACACACACAAACTAAATCAACACAGTTATATCTACCGTGATCAACAACAGGGTTCAACAATTACATTCCGTCTAGACAGACACTGTCTCCATATCAGATCCAATCTATTCAAACAAGAACTGTCACAGCTTTGGATCTGATCTATTTTTTAAAAAAATGACATAACACTGCATATACGTATATTAGTCTTGAATGGACTGCACATGTGCACTTTCTGGTAGAACAGCAGATAATTTAAATCTTTTTAGCTGATTTTAAAATAAAATGTTGTGCAAATGGTTTTCAAACTTTTTTTTCCCCGTAATCTTCTGCAGTTGCTGATGCTGACAGGATTCTTTGGCAAATCCCACTCATCTGGCAGTCTGCATTAAAACAGGCATGCAAGTTTATTTACCAACACTTCAAACACTGCCCTCTCTCCTCCCTGCACTTCCTGGGTGGGAGAGCAGCGCCTGGTGCCCATTAATGACACTACGACCCCTGCTAGCCCTCTCCCATGTTCCCCCGACACAGTGGGCCTACTGTCACAAGACCAAGCATGGGGTCAAACATTCTGACAGGTCAAGGGTCGAGGGATGAGGTGATGATGTCACCATGGCTGCTGGCGGGTGGCTAGGAGAGTTGGGGGTGGGCTGTCTCGAGGGTTTCAGTCACACACTAGGGTTACTGTTCTCTGCTCACAGCCAGTGGGCACCCAGTGGGGAACAGAGCTGCCTTTGATGGCTTTAAACAGTGCCTGATGACTCGCACTCTTCTAATTAGATTGACCAGGCTGCAGTGAAGAAGTGTGGGATACGGAGACAAAGCAGAGGGGGATGATGAGGAGAGAAGGGAAAAGACCCCCGGGCCAATAACACTAGAATAGACTGCAAGAAACCAAGACTCAACAAATGACTTGTAAACAGACAAGAAAAGGGCCCAAAGAGATGCAATTAACAGACATGTTTCTGTCATTCAATCTGCAAAGTGCCCACACTCATTTACACAACAAAGGCCAACATCGATCATAATCTGCTAGTGGGCAGTCTGACATATTATCATTATCATGCCTGATCAAGTCTGAGGGGGCAAAGCAAAAACTTAGAGACCACAACAGGGGCTTTAGGAGGTTATCGTGCATGCAGAATGAAGGCCACATCTTTTGCGGCACGTCTATCTCTTTAGTTCATCTTTCTTGACTGTCTCCATTGCACATCAGTTCAAATCATTAATAACCAGATCACAAAATGTTTGGCCTGAAGGCAAATAAGATATAAGGAAAAGTTGTGTCACTCCCGTCACAGCACCAGCATTCTCCGAACCCAGATGTGCTGGCATCTCCGCAGGCTGGCGGTTTAATCTGCCAGCAGCGCACTGGGGCAACATACAGTTCATGCTTGTTTTCACCACTCACTGACGTCTCGACCTCGTCTGGAATGCACAGCAGCTGTCCCTCCTTTGCCCATGCAACCAATGTCTGTCTGGCTGTTTGTAAAATTAGGTCTCCCAGTTTCTTCGTTTTTTTTCTCTTTGGGTCTTTTTCCCTCTTTTTTTCCTTCCCTCTGAAGAAAGAAACCTCACAAGAGCTTTGAGACAGACAGGAGCTTTTTGCTTCTTCGTGTGATTCAATTAGGCCTGTAATATTATATTGCTCTCCCTTACACTGGTGAACAAACAGAAAGTTAACTGTTCCATTCAGAAGTAAAAGCAAGGTTGAGGAGCTGGGAATAAACATTGTTTTACAGTCTCACATAAGACCTCAGTTACACTATTGTCAGGCACAGCTCCCGCATCAAAATAAGCCGTGCACTTTCACAATAAAAGCACGACCTGAGCAAGATGTCTTTGTGTAAAGCTGCCCCTGACAGCGAGGCTGTCTAGGTTTCTACTGAGCTCATTTTTCTTTTAAGTAGTGTTGCTGGTGCAAAAACGTGCAAACTGAGATGGGATCGGGGCTCAGACAGTCTGTGCTTTGATGTGAAGGCAAAATGTGGCAGTTTATTTAAGCTGGATCGAGGGGAGTTTGTCTGCACTTTCGAACCATTTACGCCCCTCCCTCTACATCGCTTTTATCAACTCGGCCCCAGCGTGTACTTGCCCACACAGACTTGAACCCACTTTAGCACTAAATCCTGCATCAAAGACACTCAACACCATGGCACATGAGAACTAACATCAGGGCACTCTGAAGAGAAAAATATGTGGACCATGATTACAGAGCAAATTAAAATGTGAACTGCAATTTGTGTAAATTCTTTTGTTTTCATTTTGAATTACTTGTGTCTCCTACTTAAAATGAGTTTGAAGTGGGATTTTTGTTTACTATCTTGCAGCAAATTGAAAGCACAACAAATGTCTTCTAAGTTTGGACTGTTAGGTGCAATTGCACGTCAACTAAATATATTAATTTTCCAATATAGTTTGCAGTATATATATATATATATATATATATATATATATATATATATATATATATATATATATATATATATATATATATATATATATATATATATATATATATATATATATATATGTACATTTTTGTGTTTTCTGAGTTTAAATCTTAAAGACATGAAGCAAAGGGCACTGAAACGCTGAAAGGCAAACACTAGACGTAAAAGTGAAGTGATAATAGAGCAGTCTCCATGGTGAATGATCCATATGAAAGTTATCTGCGGCAGTGCTAATGTACAATGTGCATCCATTAGCGAGAGAGGCGAGCCTGGATCTAGACAATCTCTAGTAAATGATGAAGTCTTGATACGATTTCAATGCCTGCGAGTCCCATTAGACAGAATGGTCAGTATGTACTGAGAGTTAGAGCATCCACAACTCATCACTTTCCACATTAGACAGTATGGGTCTGTCCGCAAAATGAGTCCCATCCACTTAGCTCACGAAATGTGGGAGTGGGCGTAAATCACAGGCAACATTATGGCATTCACATTTCACTAACAAGACTCAGACTAAAAAAAGAGCATAAGCACTGAAAAGAAAATACACAAAACCAATTTCTCTTAATGATGCAGATTGAATAATAAATCTATCTATTCTAAGAATCACTGATGAATTGTGAGACTGATGTTCAGTCTGGATTTACAGTAAAAGGTATTGATTAGCCACTCCCCTGCCTGCAATGATATGAGTAATGGAAAAGCTGCTGAGTGCAACGACAATATTTGCCCCCAGGGACTCTCACAGACAGACTGTGCACCTTTACTGTCCTGCTCTCGTGACCAAGCCCCAACCCAAACCTTAGACGTGGGCTCTGTTTGGCACCTTAGGCTGTTAAACTGACACGCATATAAACACACACACACACACGAACTAAATTAGCAGCCGTCCTCGCCTGCGCGCCAGAGCGTGGGTGTGAAATTGAGATTTTTGCGGCTGGGGCCAAAGTCTATTGGGCTGGAACATTCACGACTGGGCAGGGCAGGACAGGGCTGGGGAAGGTAGCAAAGGGAGCATCTTGGGTGGGTGAGGGGTGATTGAGTTGAAGGTCGGGGGTGAGTCACTAGCTGGTAATATGAGCCCATCACAGGACCAGTGAAGCAGGGGTGGGCACAAAGAAAGAGACAGACAAATAAATGAATGGGAGGTTTCATAAAGCTCCCTCTCTTCTCCTTGTCTCTGGAGTGACATCACAGTGGGATCTGTGCCATCTCCCAGCCTCTGGCAGAGACTCAGTTCATTCATAAAGCTTGGACTGCTGCCTCCACTCAGAATGATGCAATGATACAAGCCGAGCAGGCAACCAGACCCAACGAATAAGGGACAATATGTTTTCTATCATGTGATTGAGTTATAAATAGCCCCATATAGAGTTCATGAGTGGGAGTGTGGGGAAAAAGAGCGTGGACAAAAATGAGGACAGCATCTAAAAAGGCTACTCAAAGCTGAGTTTTAAAAACGTGAAACACTTAAAAAGAATAGAGAAATGTATTTATATCAGCGTTGAAGCATGTAGCAGTTCATGTCTCCCACTCTGTGCCATTCTGTCGTGGAGTGTATGGTGCATTTTTTACAAATATGTGAAAGAGTCCATTTCCTGTGGCTAAGTTGCCACTTCCTGAGGGAAGCGAGGTGAGTTGTGGGTTCAGGTGACGGTCAAACATTTTACAGGCACTACTAAGGCTTCCTGAATATCTATACATGCACTCAGGTAGGGTCACGAGAAGGTGCACGGAAACAAGACAGCAGGTCTTGGTTACCAGCCAAAGCCTCATAATCGGCTCTTTAAAGCAGACCAGTCTGCCCACAGTAGACCAGAGGTGACAGTGGTATCAGAGAGAGCCTTTGATGGAGATCCATATCTGGACCCCTGGTCTGGGAACGCGGGGTCATAAACCCGACCAGTATGAAGGGGGTCCATTCAGTGCCACAGGGTGATAAAGTGGTGACTGAGGGCTGCAGTGGAGCAAGAGGCGGTAGATGTGGTGGCAGTCTGGTTTTAAGAGGGCTGCTTGTTCAGTCAGCCACCCTGTTTGGATTTCCATGTTAACGCAAAGGACCAGGGATAGAAGTGTAGGCAAGATGATGAAGCCAGACCAAGACCTGAGCATGCTCCAGTGCAGTACAATGTTAAGCTAAAGTGATCCGATGTACAAACCCGGACAATCCCACCATCACGGGCAACAGTGCTGAAGCACTAGTTTTATTCTTAGATTTTCACCACTAGCTTCTGGCTGCCCTCCTGAAACACAAATCTGCGGTGGTGTAAGGCAGCTTTATGGGCTGAAGCCACTACTGCTGACATCTGTCTTTGGCCATGAAAGTGGAGTTGCCCAGGATCATCACCATCACAGACACACTGGCTACCGAAGCAGACAATCAGTCAGACTAATACCCCATGGCTGCCTTTCTGTCTTTCTTTCCCCCACTCTCTCCATCTCTGAAATCATATTAGCTTATGATGTGAAAGTGCATTAACTCTACTGTTTATGCCAAAGTCTCAGCGCTTGATATGACATTGAGTTTGAAATGATCCACGCCATCAGCAACAGACGCTGAACATGTTTTCGCTAAAAGCTTGATGGGAATTCTTTCCTTTGGAGAAGAACGAGAGAAACAGAGGCAAGTTGTGTTCAGCAGATTTGGCTCCTTGTTGCTCATTTAACTGCCTACAAGCTTTGATGCTCTGCGATCTTTAACAGCGCGAAAAGGTCTAGTTTTTAGATATGCCTCAAGTATTAAAGATTGAGCAACAGCAATGTACTTCTCACAACAGTTCATTGCACAACCTTCAAGTTCTCTATTACTTTGAGGACAAAATGTGTTGGGAAAAAGTTCAAACCCAGTTTGAACTAAAACACTACACTGAAAGCAGAGATCTGACAATCCTCCCACACAATATGAAGGACCTCAATATTTATAATGAAAGCAATACTTAGTCCAAAAGGATCTGAGTGTCTTGTTTCACCCATCAGTCCAAGCATAGTGGCAAGGAAAAAGGAACTGACAGGCGAGCAGTGTATTGGAGAGTGCAGGTGGTTGTAGCTGTATCCAGGCTAGCTGCCCTCCCAGGCTCCATCCCTGTTATAAACAGACATGGGATGCTCTGGGGGAACTGTTTAGGCGTTAAACCAAACACACGACATATCTGACAAACAGTTTACTCTCTGCATTGCATTTTTTCCACAAAACACAGTGCCTGCCCCATTTTTAGTCCAAACTGATACATTCCACAATCAGGTTCCTGATATAAGTGTGAATTATGTGGGACAGTGTACAGTCACACATTCGCACACATCGATGGGACCGTTTGCCACACAGCCGTTCTTTGGAGCAACATGTACGCATGTAAGCCTTGTAATGGCTGGCTCTAATTATACCTCATACATATAGAAGAGATTGTTGCTTGTTTGAAGGCAAGCTATGGGCGACAGATGGATACTTGATAAATAAATTCTCCCTGGACCGCAGTGTTTTCATGTTGCGTGCCTCACATTCCACCTCAGTTTTACAATCGCTAATGTGCTTCTCACAGCTTTCTTGTTTTCCTCTAATGCGACCAAAAATGACTTGTGGTCTAAGTGGCAAAATGGTTTCAGCTCAGGATGATGAATTAGACTTCTATTTTAAGCTAGGCTCCGCGGCTAATAGGAGTATAAAACATCAAACATCTGGCTGCATCTTTTATCTTATTAAGATATGAGGTGTTTTTCACGATGACGTGAAACACCTCAGGTTTGACTGGCTGCGCTGATTAAAAGATATAAACTATGATTTGATAACTGGAAAGTTACACCTCGGTGTTTTGCAATAAAAGATGAAGTGATTTCCGAGCCGTGAGAGTAAAACTGCCGTTGTGTAAACTCATGCAAACGTGTCGTCTTTATCTCCCTCTCTTTAGTTCTCTTTCTTAGACACACACACACACACACACACACACACACACACCCACACAGAGACACACACACCCACTTTACCACGCACAGACAGGCTGTGACTCATTCCATCTAAGAATGACTGGACTTCAGGGGATATCGTGCTGCTTCATTTAAAAATGTGACTGGTCATGATGAAAGCAATGACCATATCTTGTAAAATTCCAGTTCAATGACTCAACATGTGTCCTCTGTTACATTGTTGCCATGCATAAAACAAATACAAGTTCAAATCCGACAAAATAGCATGTCTGTTAACATTTATGTGAAGCAAAATGACAATTTTCCTCAAACACTGTGGCATTTTTATAGTAGAATTTTGTCAAAGTAAAGTTTTCATTATTTTCCGAATACAGAAAGTGGGCATTCAGCAGGTGTAGTCAGAAAGATCACCTTGTTTTAATGTGTAAAACAAAACTGCAGAGTTTATTCAGCTATTTCACTTTTGCCACTTCAAAGACAGCCTAAAGTTACAGTGATTGCTATTCCTCTTTGGCACAAATGCCTCCAAGCTCATCCCGTCACACCTACACAACTAAGCCTGCCACCCACACAAACACACCCTTCTTTATCATTCTTTGCTTTAGCAGGTCAGTCAATCAATACAGCTCTGATGCTGTAGGTCTGATACGCATACAGTCTGTAGCTGTGCCCCATTTGTTCACCTGATTACAAAAGCAGCACACAACGTATGCTTACTCCAAAAACAGGTGGCGCGCAGTGAACGCAGACAAAAGAGAAAATAAGGGAAGAAAATCTGGAACATATACACTGAACAAAATGAGTGGCACGGCCTCACTGTGAACAGCTGAACAGGACACTGAACTGATTCCCAAAGCAGCAGTGTTTCTAAACTAGCCCAGTTTCCATTTCATTATAGGAAACACAGCTCCTAAATGTGGGACTATAAAACAGAAACAGAGGACAAAAAAGTTACAAAGCACTCAAGGCAATGTTGAGATGCGTGGGCAGCTGCAGAGCCATTTTAGGGCAGCGTCAAGCCAGTTTGGGGTTCACAGTTAGACTGGTAATGTAGGGAGGGCAGAGGCTTGTGGTAGGACCAACCAGTAAGCCAGTCAAACAGACGCACAGTCGGACAGCCAGTGGCGTGTGGTACAGCAGGCGTCTAGCGCCATGACTCAGGGATTACAAGCTAGGAATGACTGGGGATGGGACCAAGTGCACTTACCAGGAACTCACTATAGACCACATCAAGGTGTCATGAGAGAAACTCATGTGGCCAACAGAAAGACATGGAAACAGAAGAAGAAAGGGAAAGGAGGGGGGTGAGAAACACTGGTGGAGGAATTGTGTGAGTGGGCGGTGACTGATTGAAAAGAGTTGCCTGTTATGAAAAAAAAAGCTTTTTAATCCTCTATTCTCCAGCCAATGAACATGTTTTTCTTTGTTTTGATTGTTGACTTAATGTGGAATGTGAATTATACAAGAAGTTCTAGAGGACCAGTTGCTAAGACAGGCTCTCTAACCGTTTTGATCAACTATTTACTGCCATCATATTGGCCACACCTTGGCAGGTCCTCAACCTCCCCCCACCTCCCTCCATAACCCCTCTCTCACCATATGCTTATTATTTAGCTGGCTGCCGTATCTGGTGCTAACACGCCTTACTTTATGACTAAGCTTTATAAGCAAAGATTAAGGCGTGTAGTCACCAGGGAAGCGTCAAGAATGGACCCACGCAGTATAATGGTTTTATATGGGCAACACAGCAGATGATAGGCTGAATGAAAGAGCAATGAATGAAACACCGACTGAATGGGGGGAATAACCAGTTTGATGCAACACAGTGGCATCAGTGAGAAGCGCGGGAAAGAAAGAAAAAAGAAAGACAGAAAGAAAAGACGAGGTCATTGTGGAAATTCACAAACACTCACTTCATTGGTATCCACCCAGTCTGTTGACAGTTCTGACCCGCACAGGGAGGTCCATTGAGCAAGCTGGTATCTGTTGCCCTCTAGGCACAGACATGGCCTGGTCAAACACTACATGTCATAGGGGTGATGCACTGAACACTGGACTGACTAATCAAGTTTTGATCTGGCAGGCCAGATCGTCTTTAGTTTGACACAGCACACATTAGATGAAAAACTGACCTGTTTGCTTCGTTTGGCCCGATTCATTGACAGACCACATCAAGAGGAGCCCGGATCACCCAAACAGTGTTTGCACAGCTGCCAACCAGCCATTCACACTCAAACATTGGCATATATTACACTGTGCTACTGAAGCCGTGCTGACACAAACACACCAAAGCATGAACCTGAAGCTTATGTAACTCGGTGTGTTCTGACACAAGCTGCCCTTTGCCGCGCTGTACCAACATGGGAGGAACCGTGAATAAGAAAGCCAGTGAAGTCCTCCTCAGAGTCATTCATCTGGAATGACCTGTACGTACTTGTGTGTGTGTGTACTGTATATGGCAGGCAGGCAGGCAGGCAGGCAGGCGTGGAATAAGATGCCATATAAGGCCTCTCGGCAGAAACATCAAAACTGCCAATTACAACAAACTGCAGCGTTTTAATCTGATAAAAGTGAGCCTCCCCTCAAGCTCTTTCTATGCCTCCATGCATGCCACCCAGCTGGGCATGCTCACAAACATTCCTGCCAGTCACTGAACCCCGACCTTCAGGCCTGACGAAACAGAGAAGTTAAGTAAAAGAGGGTCAACTCACTCAAGTCTGAAACAGACTTTTGTTGTAAATAATTGACAACTCTGTTGAGCATTAAAGCTATAATTGGACATCCACATTACAGTAAATGTTGCTTGAATATGCTGTAACGCTCCCCGGAAAGCAGTGTCCTCCATATCTTTAAAACTAGTCTCTGTAGAGCTGAGTGTTGTTATGGCTACATAATGCTTTCAATAATAAGCTACCACAGTCTGGGTTACAATGAAATGCTGTGCCAGGAATTGACTACTGTAAGGCCGAACAGAGGAATAACAGCTTGGTGGAACATTAGAAACTTTGTTTGGGTGTACCTCTGACCCTGGCAGTGTGTGAGCGCTTTTAAAGGAATTACCTCTGCTGGAGAGCGAGGACAGACCCTGGGTAAGCTGACACTGGCTTCACTTCCGTTGCAAAAGAAAACAAACATTATAGTAAGGTGGGCTGGAAACCGCTTAAGCCTGTTAGTGGGGCATGCATGTATGTACAGTATGTGGTTGCAGGTGTTTGGGGGGAAAAGAAAAAAGAAAGAGAAAAGACAGCTGTACTTCTCACAGTGCCACAGCTCTGTGACTGCTTGTGAAAAGTTGAGCAGCCATGTCCAATGGGAGAGCTGCTTCCCCCAGTAGCAGCCCAGCTAGCACTTGTCCAACAAATCAACCAAATGCACGCTGGCTTTTGAATGGAGAGCTTATCTCTCAGTAAGTTGTAAGCAAAGAGCCTTTCATTGCACTTCACATGCCTGCAACTCTGTTATGTCTTTTTAGGATTAGGAGCAGCCTTGGACATTGGTAGTACATTTATCTTGTAAGCATGGTAATACCAAGAAGTAAACAGAGCAGCGTGTGTGTTTGTGTGTGTGTGTGTGTGTGTGTGTAGGAGAGAGCGGGAAAAAAGATGTGTTTGTGTGAAGTTGTGAACTGCTCCTTGGCAGCCTCAGCTTGACCCGAGCGCACCCAAGTGAGCGTAAGTAGGAGCGAGCGTTGCGAAATGGTTTTGCAAGATAGTGCTACGCTTTGGCAACGTAACTGCAGCTGTCAGCACATTTTGTGCGTGTGTGAGATGTGTACATACGGATCTATGCTCTGCAGGTATTGACAGCAGAGAGAGGGGTGGTTAATGTGGTGAGTCACAGCTCCTTAGTGGGTCAACACTAGCAATTAGTGTCAGATTTCCACGATGCATCAATGCTGCTCGCTGCTCCGCTAACAGGCTCAGTGCCACCTGAGCTGCAAAAATCACAGGGGATTTGGTCAATGTTAAAAGCTGCCGAATGCAAATCGCCCAAACATGCCACCATGTGTAGCATCGCTGTGCATGAAAATGAGAAGTGAAACCGTGCAAAGGTTTAAACCTCCCAATACAAGAACAGCTCACAGTTGCGGCCTTGCCTTGTCTGTACACCCCCCCCCCCCCCACCAGACTGCCCCTGGAGCAAGCCAAGAGTTGGAGAAGGCAAGCCTCAGCACTGCAGATTCATCACCTCAGCCTGCCTCTCCTTCCCTCTGGAAAGTCAGTTTCAGCTGACGAGGAGGAGGAGGAGGTGGAGGAGGTAGAGAAGAAAGGAGAGGGAGGGAGAGGAGAGGAGACAGTGGTGGTGGTGGGGAGAGGGGGGGAGTTATTAGGCACCACTGCCTGTCTCCCATGCCGGCTGGGAAGGACTCCTTGGCTCTGCCCGGCATGGCATGGAATATGTGGGTCAGAGATGGGCGCTTACATGGGGGGAGGAGAGAGAGAGAGAGAGGGGGGAGACGGCAACAGATCTCCAGCGAGATCAAAGCATGGATGAAGGAGAGAGTTGAACAAACCTACAGAGCATGTATGGACAGTCAAAAATGAAGAAACACATCTGTAAATAGAAAACTCACTGAATCACTAAACATGCAATTTCTCAGTGTGACAGTTACAAGAGAGAATAATAAACCTGGAACTGTTTTGACAGTTGCATTTGAAGACATCATACTTAATAATAATAACATGAAATCTGAAGTGAAATAACTTTTTTTTTTAAACACACTGGCACCTCATTCCAAACACAACAGCATGTGTTAAATAATAAGCGCTCAGAGTGTGATTCATTCAGTGACAGTAAGAACATGTACAGTATAGCTACTATTGAATGACTGTAGAGCCTCCGGCGTTTTCCTCGAGTGTTTGTCCAGTATTGAGCAACAACACGGTCTTGGAAAAGCATTCAGGACGTCGTGTCCCTCTGAGCGCATCTAATTGCCGCGGATTGACACAGCGATCGTTAACGTGATCCGTGCCAGCGGCCGGTTGCGTTACAACAATCAGGAGTAACGTTCGTCTCGTGTTAACTGTCAGAAGAGTTGTTGTTACTCACCGTCCATCTTTTCAGCCTTTATGATCGTTAACGTCGGTTTCATATCGACAACTGCCGTCATGATCATCAGATCAGCGTGATTTAAGAAACGCCGCGTCCCTCTTTTTCTTTTTTATTCTAACAGCTCCCAAAAAAAATACACACTATAAGCAAGAGGGGGAAAAAATCTCTTCCTTTGGCGCGTTTCGGTCAGATCAACTGGCCAAAATCAAAATCTTTCTCTCTTACACTAAAAAGCTTTTGACTCCTAACTTCTCTTCTCTCCTCTCTCCGGAACATACACACACACACTCCCTCTTTTCCTCGTTCTTTCTTACTCACTCACACACTCACTCACTCCTTCCTCTCTATCTCTGCCTATATGGGCGTTGCATTGCAGCGCGACGACAGCCGAAGGGGGCGGTGTTTAGGGGGCTGACTTGCCAGTTGATTCACAATTCAATTATAATGCGTCCCCCCACCCCCCGCCCCCACCTCCATCCCACCCCACCCCACCCATCCACACACACAGACACACACACAGACACACACACACACACACACACACACACACACACACGGGATCACACAATAGCCCACCACCTCCCACGTGTCTCCTACTTTGCACCCTTATTCACGTCATCAGTTAGTATAGTCCCCCATGTTCCAGAAAATTACTTGTGTTTCACAGGAGCGAGGAAACACTCCAAAGGTGTGAGAGCTGCTGATCTGCCTCAAAAATTTAACTTTAACCCTATTTGAGATTGATGCCATCAGATATGACGGCAACGGTTCATGCTACGGCTCCATCTTTCCACCTTTCCGTGCCAAAATATCAAATTTCACAGCTCCTAAATGAGTGTTTCGGAAACGCTAGAGTGGATAAGACACAGAAATTAGCTCAGTTTAGTTGCCATCTGATGCTTTCTGAGTTTGGACGTAGGTTTAGAATTTAAAATACTGGCACACGAGCAAGTCTGAACAGTTCAGGTGTCGTTTAAAAACCGGCGACTATGAGCTAAAAGGAGAGTCTGGACTGTCTGTCCTTGAATCCTGCAGGTCCAGGCTTCCTCATAACTTGTAACTCACCCTCATAAACACCTCAGAGTATTTCCTGTTCACCTTGTACTGATCAATAAAATCCAAGCATGTCTATTTTCGTTACACTGCAGCATCAGGGAGAAACATGGTACGTCGTTGCATATAGGTGCAGTGTTTGGCCTAACATATAAGTTTATGGGGTGTATAAATGGCGCAAGGTTTAAAAATAGTTTAATCGTAGGTTACTGATAGGCTATTAGCCCAAAATCAATTAAACTGGGTCTTCTGTCTCTAAGATTATCAATGAAAATCAAGTTCGAACAAGGCGAGCTGCCTGTTCTAATTCTCGGTTAGCATTGACTGTCTGTTCCTTCTTTTTATTAAGAGTTTTGTGCTTTCTTATCGCCAGTAATCAGGAACAACGACCATGCCTTACTGGAAATTGAATCACAAATTTGTTCTCCCACTGAAAAAGAACAAAAAAACAGTAGAAACATTGGGCTTTTTAGCCACAAGCCGTTGCCATTAAAGGGAACATCTCCCATAGCAACAGAAACAGCAATAACATATTGCAATACTATTGCTTTTAACAAAAGGAAGGAAACTGAATGGATAGTGTGGAACCAGGTTAACGCAAATGTTTTCCTCCTTTTGTTCATTAATGAAACAATGTAAATGGTTTTCTTGAAGGCACCGGTCGGATTTTTCCATATTCCCAACTTAGAGTGAGTCATATGATGTACATCAGGATGATAGCTCTGCACGTACTGTACGCATGCATGCCTAAATGGGATAATCGACTAGAAGGAGGCTTGGGAGCCAGGGATATTGATCACACATGGATTTTTAAACCGGTGGTACTTCACCGGCTCCATTAGCAGCCCTGGATCAGGTTTCATTGGCCTGATAGAAGCCTCATCTGGGAGGAGTGCTGGTGGGTTCTGTGGTGAGAGGAGCTGCCTCACAAGGGGCAAAGTATAGAGGGGTGATAGAGGAGAAGAATGGAAAGGGGGAACAGTAGCCCTCACTTCATCTCAGCCAGTCAGTCTCTCACTCTCTCTGACTGAACCTCTTTGTTTTCTGTTAATGAACTCCTATGTATCTGTTCTTAAAAGCACAGCCTGGGTCCTTTTGTGCCTAAGGGCAGCCATTTAGGGTTTAATGATGTTGCTGACTAATATCTGGGCTGGTGTCACTGCATTACTAGCCAATTTGAGTTTTCTTCTGGCCATATTGACTTTTTTTAAAAACATTTTTTAGTACAACCAAAGCATTTTTCTTGTAGTTTCCTCTATTACTTTCCAGAATGCATACTAAAATTAATATATAAACACTGTATTATTAACCTGTCATCTTAAATATGTAAATAAACTGGAACATTGTTGATGACAAAAGCATCATTACTAAAATCCTGTTGCTATGATACATCTGAATTTGTTTCTCTTCCTAATACTCCATGAGTCCATTGTCCTGAGACATTCTGGTGTACAATGACCCTGAAGACAAATTCATTCCTGTGAACAGCACACTGACATGGGGAAAATAGTGTGCATAAAAATCACAGTGGTGAACTAAACAGTAAGTTTATCTTTGTAGAAATCTCTATATCAACTGTAGGAACTGTTTATGTCAGTTTTTCACAATATGAACCAGGAAAAAAAAAACAAGTATTGTTGAAACAAACTGTGCCATTTCCTTTTTAGACAGAGGGATTGTTAATTGTCTTACACTTATAAAGCAACCAGCTAGTATATGCAACATAAGGACACGTGTCCCAGATCAAACAAGTTTTGGTTTCAGTGTCTCTTTACTTCACCTGGCAAATGCTGTTTCCATGGTTTTGACAGTTAGCAGGTTTCACTCATTTGTGCTGCAGCGTGGCTCCCCCAGCTAAAACAGCTTTCTCTCTCCTCGCCGCTCTCTGCTGCTCGCTGTCTGTCTTTCACTGGCACATCTGTGCTGTCTGCCTGCCTATAATCCTTAGATGTAACCGTTACACCTGCTACTTTTGACAGAGTTAACTGAAAGGTTATTTGATTTAGAGCAATCCATACAGCTGTCAAGTGATATTTGTCTTTGATGTTGGCGCCCTCGCAGCGAGTCAAAAGAGATTGAGTTGCTCTAAGTATCTAGAGTTCAGCGTTATACTTTCTTTCACATTTGCAAACAATACATCTGAAATGATGCCTTAGCTGGGGAAAGCCAAAGAGTAATGCATCGTAGTCAATAAATATGACCTGATGGGAATGGTTAGCTGTGTGAATAGACAGCATTTAGCATGTAATCAATCAGTCACTGGTGCACACATTGAAATGGGTGATGGACACACACACCTACACACACACACACACACCTACACACACACATACAGAGAGAGAGAGAGGGAGCAGACAGTCAAACAGTAAAACAGTGGGGTCCTTGTGGCTTCTGTCTAGAGGCTCAGTCTCAGCTCTATCTGTGGTGGATGCTGTCTGAAGGTGCCACAGGCTGGATGCACTCCTGCTGAGATCAGAGGGTTAGTTGGGCCAGGAGTGGTGTATCCCTGTGTGTGGGTGTGTGTGTGTGTTTGCGTGTGCACTGTGTACATCTCTTTCTTGTGCCTCACATTCCAAAGTCTCTTCTGAGAGCATGTGTGTTTGTGTGTGTGCGTGCGTGTGCGCTTTACTAAATTGTGTGCGTGTAAGTGCACTGAAAGTAGCAGGGCCTCCCTGAACAAAGGCTCAGCTCTTTTCTGAACAATTAGCTTCGCTAAAAAGGACATCTCTTCCTCCATTAGCGGCACCACGTGCCCCCCATCACTCCATTGTGCAGATAATTCAATTATCCCCACCCCCCTCCGAGTCTCTTTGCCTCCCAGACCTCCCTCTCGTCATCTTGCCCTCCCTCTCTCCCTCCCTCCTCTCTGTTAGCATCAAGGTCTCAGAAGAAGCTCTGCTAGTCCTCGCAGCTAAAGGGAAAATACACCACTCTGTGGTTTTAATTTATTTCTTATTGGATCAATGAAGGTTGTGTACTATAGTAAGTAGCAACACTCAAAGGAATGGTGCACTCAGAAAAAAAAATTATCGATCTATAAACATACAGTTGTATGATGCTGTTGTTTTGTTCTTTTTTTTGTTAACTGCTGTATAAATGCTTATCAAATAGAAATAGAACCAACAATTGACCTTTAAGTACTACAAGATGGACTTGACTCAAGTATGATCACAAATTACGAGGTAAGAGGTATTCACTCTTACCATCACTGCTGTACACTCATTGTAGTTAACAGTCTGTGGATATTGCTAAGCTCACGATATAAACATTAAAACAATGGGAGGTCTCACTCGGGATTCATTAAAGCGCCACCTTTCCTGATGAGCTGGCATCTGTTGCATCATCACCCGTCAGTGATTGCATGTCTTTGAGAACTGTATGTGCTCCAACTGAAGTGGTTTGTAATTAGTCACTGTGCTATCAAGAGGAACTTACCACACTAACACTTCCTAGAAATAAAGCTTGTCGAACTCTGGGAAGGGGAAGTTTAAAAATTGGGTATATGGCTGATGCTTTAAGGCAGAGAATTCCAAATTTTAAACGACGGGGTCGTTCTTCAAGAAGGGTACACAGCTGTTATTGAGGGAAAATGCATTTCTTAAGGTAAAAAACACTTGTTTAGAAAAACACTCAAATAAATGGCTTATCAAAGGAGAAGCAGTACAACATAATCTTTAAGATTTTAGTTCAACAAAGCAGTACTTGGAGCTATGAAATTCCAGTCACTCTAGTGTAAACTGATTTAAGCACACATTAAAACATCCTCTTTGAAGGCTGATGTGGAAATTTACAAAGTTCAGACTTCTAAAAATAAAATCCATAAATGTACAGTGTTGTAGTAACAGACTACCTCTTTCCTCTGTTTATTGACTAACACCTCTTGCCTCAGCTCTATCATCATACTATGCAGTTCAAATATAGGAGCACAGCGGTTGTGTAGCCCATTCCTCCACAGTTGTCTGTCGCTTTTCCGTGTTTCCCCTCTTGTTTTGTTTTATTGTTGGAGGGGGAAGTGTGCGCTGGCCTGATTAGCATCACTGTTTCCTCCTTTCCCATAACCCCCCAGACCCCCGCAGGCTGCCTGTTTACTTTTAGAAATAAAAAATGGGCCTGCGCCCGTGAGGACGTGCCCCTCATCAGAGGCGAAGCCCCCTCCCCTCCCCTCCCCTCCCCTCCCCTCCCCTCCCCTCCCCTCCCCTCCCCTCCCCTCCCCTCCACCCACCCAAGGCTCCACATCTCAGATCCTCCTCCCCTCGTCTCCTCTCCTCCCACCATCGCAGTCCCAGTCCTGTGACTTATCCCTTTCCTTATCCGTCCTCTCTCCTCAAAAACTCTATTCAACCCACTCTCTTTTGCTTCTCACCCCATTCCCCTCCTCTTCCAACTGTCCAGCTGTCAAATCACATCAAATAAAACAGGCCGATGGTCCCTGAGTGCCAGATCACAGCTGTGTCTGCCTGTACTAAATGGGAGTGCATGTTTAAATGTACAGTGAACTCATGAGTGCCTGGGAGTGGATCGGTGTGTATGTGTGTGTGTGTGTGTGTGTATGTGTGCCTGCTTTATTGAATGGAAGGATGCTGTAATACAATACACACCAGAGTGCAGGGTGTGAATTTAATGAATGAATATTCGGAGTATGCATCACTGCAGGATGTTGGTGGAGTGTGGAGGCATATGTGCGTGATATCTGCGCCTGGATTTCAATGATATCGCACAGAAATACACACTCAAGCCATCAGGTTTTTTTTTTTTTCTTCTTCCCACACACACACAAACACAGTGAATTTCCACAATGGGAGTTTACAACAGGTCCTGTGGTGTGTGAGTGTTGGACAGCTACGAGTAGAGCTGGGTTAGTGTAAACATCACCATGGCATGGCTGTTGTCAGGAAGCAGTGTGTGTGACATTGGGCTCCGGGCCAAACATGCAATGGTCCTTTAACATCCAACATCCCCGCCTCACATCTGCTCTGTACTCTGTCTTTCTCACACAGCCACATCTCATTTTAAAACACCCAATCCATTCACAATAAAACAGGGACTTCCACTGTAAAATCCTAACATCCTCACTTTAAAAGATAAATACAATATGTCACCCCATGTATCGAAGACAGTGTGTTTTGTTTGTGAGGTTGATAGGAATGTTGACAACTCAGGACTTACCTGCTTCAATATGTAACTGATTTTATTTTTATTTATCATCTTGGAACTATTGCACCAGTAGAATACTTAGAAATGACTGATTCAGATGACAGACTTTCAAATTCATTCTAGTTTCACTGAAAATTAAGTGATTTGCATTTACATATTCGTAAGTGCATTTTATGAAACACTTACAAAAATATTCATATTCCACTAAATCTTTAGTTGATATGATTGAAGGGGATGTAAGATGTTTCCTGCTGGGGAAATTAAGCATATATTCTCTTAATGAACAAAAACATAATTTAAAACTGGAACACTACGCAGTCATTTGTGATTTCAGTGCAGAAAACCCCAAAGTGCCAATCACTTACACAGCTTGAAAATGTCTGTACCTCCATTTTTAATTACGTACAAATTAAATATGAGTATTTCTGAATTTGCAAATTATTAAAATGAGACTGTGCTTTCAGTTTGAGAGGAATGAGTCAAAGCAACGGCTCAGGGCGTCAAGACTGTGTCGGAGGTTACAGCTTAACTGCTTTTTGAGGTTAGCAGCAACTCATACCGGCGCATGCTAGAAGCACGGAGACCTCAGCAGCTCTATGCTACGTTATCATCAAGAACAAAATGACTCTAACGGCATCTCCAGGTGGCTCTCAAACGCTCGCAGACCTGTGATCTGCATGCCTTTAGGAGACGGACGAGAAAGAGAAAAAAAAGCAACAAAAAAAAAAGGTCAACGCTCGGTCATTTTTTTCCACTCAGCAATGTTTATGTCAACGGTTTAGCGCTGGGAGGAATGAAGTGAGGGCTGCAAAGGAGTGTGTCTCTGGCAACAAACATCAGCAAATCCCATCAAATCCCGACTCCCTCACACACACACACACACACACACACACACACACACACACACACACACACACACACACACACACACAGACACACACACACACACACACACACATGCACACTCCGTCCCCCTCCACCTCTCCAGAGACCAAACTAGAGGCTTGGGAAAAAGATGGCCACCCTTTGGCCCCCTATCTTGCCCCCTGCATCCAGCTCAGGGAGGTGACGGAAGAAAGCTTGTGCCCCCCAGCACCCCTACCCTACTCCCGTGGCGTGCGTCCCAGTCCACCAGCATCAATCACTTTTGAGGACTCGAAGAGGCCAGAGTCAAACGCAGGCAAACGCACTGGAAGGAATGTTCCAGCTTAAAATAAAAACTAATTTGGAAAAAAAAAACAGCGAAAGAAAAAAAACTCGAAAGAAAGGACTGGAAGCAGTAAAAATGCGGGGCATTTGGTCACAACCAGTAGTAGAGAGAGACACAGAAAGGAAGAGATGGGGGTGGTGGGGGCAGAGGGGGTATCTGGTAAAGGCATTGCCCTCGGGGTCAGCATCACCAACATCCCTTGTGCAGCAGATGCAGGCCAAGTTGAGGCTGTGTATGTGTGTACTTATGTGTGTATTACTAATTTTAAGAGGACATAAATCTGTTCCGTCGCATGAACTCATCTCTGTTTTTAGAGCAAAAGCACGTCTGTAGTGTAAATCATTACATTATAGTTTGAAGACTTGGTTAAAGGTTAGGATGAAGGTTAGGGTTGGGCAGTACTTATGTTTAAGACTGGCATGGATCTCCAGAAAATGAACTAAAGTCAGTGCGATGTCCTCTGAAGTGATGGAAACAAACTAAAAGTGTGTGTCTGTTCAAAACGAAATTATGGACTTGAGACGTGTGTCGAAACATGAATGTCAGCGTGTGTCTGATTAGATTAGACTTAGCATTCCGTTTAACACAAAGTCTTTTGTTCGCTCTGAGTTGTTTTGTTGCAATAAGCAGTTGACTACTGAAGCATGGACAGTATGAGTGAAAAAGAAGGCAATCTGTGTGTGGTTTTATTTTTTGCAGATAATCATGCTGGTGCGTTTTGGTTTCATTAAAGTTTGTAGTCAGCAACTATATCTTTTAGGAACATTAACTTTATTAAAAATATAATTGCATTTTAAAATAAAAGCCACAACTAAATATAGATTTTTCCCTCTTTTTACAGCATCTCATTCCATATGTGAGATCACGCTGTCTGTGTCTGTTTTCTTACCTGTAGGACAAACATCGTGCCCATCAGGTACCTCCTGCAGGGGTATATCGTGAGGGTAAAGGGGCTGTGAAGGGTAGTACTGCTGCTGAGGGTGAACCACACCTGGGAGCTGGTTCTGAGGACCCACTGCCACTCCTCCACTCTGCCTCTGGAGACAAACAGCACACAGTGTAAGGTTTAGTCAACATGAAATGAGAAGCATGCAATAGATGGATACTGTACATGCACACAGCTAATTTATTCTGTGCTTCTTTACTGCTGTATGTTTCATTTGCTTAGGAGGACTATGGAAGAGGACTTTTATAAAACAAGAAACAATGAAGCCATGAATAGGGATGTTTAATTGGATAGGATGTTTTACAACATTATGCAAATCAGTTGACTAAAACCAAACTTTACAAGGCCAAGACAATGAGCTGTGGGATCAATAAGGAAGATGGTTGTCTGTACTTCTGGGCATCTTGACGATCCACTTTAACTAGTCTTTATGGATGGAAATATAAAAAATGACTCCAACTAAAATATAACTGAATTGTGTGTGTACAAATAAAACATTTGGAAGTCATGTCAATAGACCTATCAGCTTGATCTCTTAAAAAAAACATTTGAACTACTCTAGAAACGGTGCAAATTTGACTTTTTTCAAAAACAAATCAGTGTGTTTTCCAGTGCCAAATAGATTCAGCTTTAGCTTATTCTGCTTACAACTGAAAAGTGTTATTTATGAGCCTGGAAAAGTATTAAAGCTAAAAAAAACAAACAAAAAACAACAACTAATCAAACTGTGTGATGGCATCGACCCAACAGCATAACCTTGGAATCTGAAAACATTTTTTTCATTGTTTCCATGTAGAGATAACCCCTGCAGTTAAATTTGACTCATTCAGTTTATCTTTGCTATGTTGTTTTATCCTGCTTATCACAGTAATGTTCACGTAAGAGGTTGCACTAAAAGGGGAAGTCTAAAGTCAGCAGTTGACAGTGGAGCCAAAAGAGATATGAAATTCTGTGTGGAAACAAGAGAGAGCAGGGAGCAAGATAGCCGCCTGGCCATTTTTAGTGAATCAGAACCTTCATTTGACAACAAACAAAAACCTCAGTAGGTAGCGTTTTGGACTGAAACTGGTAATTTTCTCACAAGAGAGCCGTTACACTGTGTTCTTTTTACCATTTGAATGCAGCAGCTTTTATCAGAAAGTTTTGTATTTTGATATAAAGTGTTTTGTCAGCTGCCTGTGAAGTAACAGTGTCTACAGTCATGCTACAACATGCAATTTGCTTTTGGAATTTATACTCATTGCATAAGAGTTTCTCGTACAGTGTCATTCAATGAGCAACAGTTTTTTCGTCTTGCATTTGTAACACATGAAAAGACACTAAGAGCGATGCTAGACTTCGCTGTTATATGTCATTTGTGTAACTGACAGCCCGGCAGACAGAGTGACTGCCGATCTGATAAGCAGCCCCTGTTTATGCACAGCAGCATTTATCAGTAGTCGTCCAGCTTTATGGATGGCTAACGTGACCACAGGATCAGGGAGGCCAGTTTACAAGGTTCTTTAGAGGTTTGCATGGGGTGCTGCCATCTCCTATCATAAGTCAGTCAGCAAGAGGGGAAAGTTAGATAGGCAGACAAGGAGCCACATGGATGATTTATGGATTAGGCAGATAGACTGTCACAGATAGCAGTGGAGATAACATCGACACCATGATATTGTTTGATTAATGCAAGTGTGGAGTGATTTTACTACAATCTGGAGGATCCTTGTATGTCTTTTCAATTTGAAGAAATAGTTCACAGTAAATACAGTTTATATTTTTCTGTATAGTCCATATTTATGAATATACCCAATCCACAAATAATTTTAAAAAACTATCCTAAAAATTTTTTTTAAGGGGAATGTGAGCATATATAAGCAATCTGTGCCATGTTTATATTTCAACCTCGAAACTGAAGTGTTCCAATGACTGCCTTAAATATATGGATTCAGACTCAGTCTAAGAAACCAACTGTGTTGACTTGCAGGGTAGGGCTCTCTGTATCATTACTCATCAGAATTAGCTTCCAGTCTGAACATGTATGGGTGATTTACTGTAAAATTACAACTTGCCATTTTGTAGCATAGCATTTTCTAGTGTGTGAGCAGAGGTGTAGGTGAGCTGGTGTGCTCCAGCTGCCGTGAATGGGGAAGGGTGGGTGGAAAAGAGACATCATACATCTGCATCTGTCTAGATAAAGCAGCAAGGTAGAGTTATAGCTAAGCTATTTTAGTGTTTAATGGGTTCTTTTAAGAGAAATAGGTAAAAATATGTAATTTTGATGCACATAAATGGGTTTTTAGGGGTTAAAACAGTGACTGGAGAAGCATTTTAAAATCCGCAGTATGTTAAATATTAAAATCAACATTAAAATCCTCCATCTGTTCCGACTTGACCAAACAGTGTCATTTATTACATTGCATCTTTTTTGTTTGTTTGTTTGTTTGGTTCTTCTTTTTTGTTATTGACATTACATTGGTAAAAGCATTGGAATAGGAAATGACTAGTATACACTAAGTAGTGAGTAGCCCTTTGATTACACAGCTTTTCTCAGTGTGCTCCAGTCTCCAGTGGAAATTCAGACATTTTGACTCATCTAGTATAGAAATAAGACCCTGTAATACTCTTATGTAAAGTATATATATATATGAAGAAAATATTTGTGTATTTATTGTGAGTGTGCCTCCGTCTAGAACTTGTACAACCTGCAGCAAGATCAGTGTCACAATAGATTGATTGGTTTTGTCTTTTACCAGTTACCCACAAAGTAGCTCTAACTATTAACTAATTCACTACTACTTTGAAATCTCACAGTGAAAGGTTCCTCATGACATAACTTGAAATTTAACAGCATGTTTTGCAATATGGAAACTTGTAGTGCACGTGTAAGGAAAGTAGAAATTCCCAATGTTACAAGAAACACATTCTGATTCTGCAACAGTAGTGACTCATTTTTCTCACTTTTTAGCATGTCATACATATTTGACATACTAAAAAGTGTCATATATTGCCTCAGACAATAATTTGTCTATTAACTGCCACGTGTTTCATTTATCTCCCTCCAGTGGCGCTAATAGGAACTGCAGTGTCTAAAGCTAGCAGGCACGTGGAATCACATGCACCGTATATGAACGATGACGTGGACACTTAACGGAAATGAACTGTTGTCAGTGTAATTTGTCACACCTGTGCTTCTGTGCATTGACAAAATGTAAAGATCTGCCAAAGCAAAGCCAAAGCTGTGTCTGAAATCACTTTCTATTCATCGGAGAGTGCCCTATATTTACCCATCTCCATTATATTGGAGTTTGAAATGTAAGCGATGCACAGCACACTCTAAAAATGACACAAAAAACTTCAATCAGTCCAACATGTGTGGCATGTTTGTACATGAAAAATTGCTGCCATGAGAAATGTGGAACGACATAAAATGATTCATAAAAGTGCACAATCTCAGTTTGTGCCTCATTTTTGAATGAACTACTGAGCATCTTTTATATGTATTGTAGAGGGTCATGATCTTTGCAGCACTGAATATGTATAGTTCTATGATGTTTCTTGTGTGTATTGTTAGAATAATTTGTCAAAGAAAAGAAACTGAAATCAAAAGTTTGATTGCATGCAATTTCACATTAACGCTGTATGAAGAACAGTGCTATGCAAGAAATAAGCTGCTTATTTCTACAGTAGGCAAGTCTCACCTTAAAGTAGCTTTAAAATGAAACAAATTTTCGCTGCAGTGAGGAGGCATTCCCAATTGCTATAAATTGCTTAAAGTTCAGATTTTTTTTAACCAGCATTCTCTCTAACATCATCTTTGTGAAGCATATAAGACACAGAGTCTTAATTGCAAACATAAAAAAGAAAACACATCAGACCCTCTGCTTTTCGCTGATAGTTCATGTAAATTCAAGACAATAGAGCTACCGAGGCGACATGGGTGCACCTTTTGACCAGGCTGCCCTGGTATACAGTAGTCTCAATTTCCAAGGCAAGCCCCACCACCTGAGCCAATTAGGACCCAGGGAGCTGTATCCTTCTATGTTTTCTATCAGGCCGGGGTGGGGTTGCCATTTGCATGTAACCTCAGTCTATTATCCTAATGTGCTGGTGCTCTGCATACAAATGGAGGTATTTATTTTGCTGTTCCTTGGCCTTCACCCTTCAAATGCTCACCTGACAGGAATCCCAATGTTCCCAGCTACCACTGTCTCTGACTCCGTATTCAGCTCTCTCATTTGGAGAGCGTTAAGAGCCTCGGTGTTCTTGCAAACAGACTGCAGCAAAGCGCCACGCAGGTGGCTCAGAAGAGAAAAGTGCTAGTCAGCGGGGATCGTCAGACTCCAGTTTGATTGGTTAGTGGCAAGGTTGGAGGCTCACAGGTCTCATTATTTAGGATATCACTTGCTAAAGAGAAGTGCACGGCAATGGGTGGTTGTGCAACACCGTTTCACAGCCTTGGACAGAATTGTCTTGTTCAACAGCTCTGTTTCCTAACTTTTGACGAAATCATGAGGAACGGCTTGTACAGATGCAGGCACTATTAGTACAACTCCGGTAGACTAAACTCAACAGGAAAGCGTTCAGATCGAGTGTGCTCCTGCTAGGTGATGGAATCCAGAGTTTGCTAATACACATAGAGGAACACCACTCCAATGCTCCTGCACACATTCCTTCACACACACACACACACACACACACACACATATATAAATGCTTATTCCCCCACACACTCCTGGCTGACTGTGTGGTAGGTAGCGGAGGCAGACAGAACACAGGGATAATTTACGAGGGAGGTCTTACCATTGCGCCCAGACGGTCACAGGGGTGAAGGGCTGGGTAGGAAGAAACTGGATCCATGTAGTAACTCATCACGGACACTGTGGACAGGAGAAGCAAGGCCTGCTGAGGGGATCGACACGCAAACAGCCGAGGCAGGGTGGAGCGACCTATCTATCAACCACTGTTTACACTCTGTGTGTGTGCAAGTGTGTGGTATATAATGTGTGTATGTGTGCGTTTTGGTATGTATATGTAGGTGGGTGAGGGACGAAAAAGAGGGAGAAGGGAAGGGGGTCAAAAAGAGAAGAGAAGAGGAGGTGAGTGAGAAATCTGAGCAGCGTTTCAAAAACCTGTAACATCCAATTTAAAAAGGTGAAAACTACGGTTGTCTGCACGTGTGTCATTTGTCTGATTTATGATTTTTTTGTTCAAATTTAAATTACATAATAGTGATTTGGATCGGGAAACTGATTCCAGCTGAAGCGAATCCATCCATCCAGAGGCTTGTCAACCTAACATTTCCATCACTTCTCCCACTGTCTCTCTCCCTTCCTATTATGCTAAAACCGCCTCCTCCCTTTCGTCTGCCTCCCTTCTTCCTCCTCACCCCCCCTCCTCACCCTCACCCACCCACCTTTGCTTATCACTTAACATTGTTTACTTGAAGCCGCATCAACAAATGAGACTGGAAACTGAGCTGAAGGATTACATTAGGGGGAGAATGGCGTATATGGGCAGTGGCATGCTGCATACAGGTCCCATCCTCCTCACATTCATATGTTAAGCAATTTGGCATATCTAGTTTGTGGCAGCTGCTGACAGACTGCGGGGAGATGTGCCAGTGCTCAATGCTTGCAGATGTTCAGCAGCTCAAAAAGACTCAGATGTTCTTGTTTCAGGGGGAAAAGTACCCATACACCAAGTGAATAATGCTCAAATCAGCTCTGTCATTCAAATGCATGCACTACCTTTAGCCTTTTCCTTAAATGTAGCTGATTCAGTGAAAGGAAATAAAGGAGCAAAGCATTCATATAGCCCTAATTATGCATTTCTTGATATAAATAGATCCTAATGTATTAGGCTATATTTTTGAAGGCTTCCATTTGAAGGCAGTTTAAAGCCCATAAATTGAAGGAAATTGACAATCCCATTGAAATAAAGTTCATTTTAAAAGGAGATAAATATGTGCATGCAACTTTTTTCCCCTTCTTCTTCTGTAGGCACAACTAAAGGAAAGATGAAAAAGGTCGAAAGCGGCGCATCTCAATTTAAAAAAAAAAGCGCGCTTCACGCTTTATGAGAATTCCTGACGGGAAAAACAGAAACTTAAAAGCCAACACGTTCACCCTCAGAGCATTAAAGGAGCGCAGATAACAGCATCTTGTCATTCTATCGCTGACTTACAGTTACTTTAGGTAACAATGAGAAAGTTTGCACTTACCGACAGCGGGGTGAGAAGTTTCCTGTGAGCGCTGGACAGCTGAGTGTGACAGCTGAGCGGTGGACTGCACAGATGCTGTACCTGCTCGCAGCGAGTCCCACAGAGGAAGGAATATTATGCACACTTCTAGTCCCTCCCTCCCTCCCCTCAGTCGCACGGTGATCCTCTCCAAATCCTATTTTTCCTCCGCATGTAGTCTTTGGACTTCACATGCAGCTGTGGTTCACATGAAGCCAAAGTACAGGTGTGAGCTTGTAGGAAGAGTCTTTGTCAGGCAATAACTTTCCTCTCATCCCTCCAATATCCACTTTGCTGTAATATTCCAAAATCCCGCAGATAAAGAGCATTTATTTAATATCAAATTGGCTTTTTCAGGGTTTTACAGGTAAACTTAACAATAAAGAAAGGGCTGATTTGTCATTTTAGACTGTAGCAACCTTTTCATACAGCTTAATTAAACGCATGTATTTACAGTTTTAGCTGCAAACCTTATTTTGATGAGTTAAATTGACATAATAATGTTGGTAATTACATCAGTTCAACGTTTTGTAGAATTTCAACTCAAATTTCTGCTTTACTTGATCAAAAGTGAAATTCAAGTTGAGGTAAGGTAATGAAATTTGCTTGAAAACTTAACTTTCAAGCCCCCTGTCTTATCTTAACATGTGTGAACATTTTGAGATGGTTAAAACAGACAATCAAAAATACATTTGATTGTAAGGGAAATGCTAATTCCACTAATTCAAAGCAGTTTGTTGGTTGAACATAACTTCATGAGAAGTTATCATGAATCAAAAAGATGTTTTTTTTAGCCCAGATATTACTGCTTAGAGTTCATTCTCTACACGTTTAATGTAACAAGTTGATAAAATACTACTAAAAACAAATGCAAACTGAGTTTGAATTATGTAATCGTTTGTTTCCTTCTGACAGATAGCTTGAGGCTGACTGGGGAAAAACAGCCGGAAAGAGGCAGGAAAACATCACATGGAGAAGGGTGTGATTATAATGACAATAGCTGATCTTCCTGTAATGTTGTCATTTGAAAAACACACATGTCAAATAAATTAGATGTTCGCCAAAAGGCCAATTTGACATTTTTGAACACATGTGTCGAGCAAAGTTATAACAGAGATTTACTGGCAAACATCTCCTGGCGCTCACTTGCACTGCACTGAACGGCAGACTTCTAAAATCTGGCATCACCTTTAAAGGAACTGTAGCTGTCAGATCAATTTGTCTCAGCTCTTGTACCAGAATACGCCCGAGAAGCATCTGCTTCTTGCATATTTATTTACTGTACATCGCTGACTATCATATCATCCTCCACCTCCACCTACCTTTAAACGGTAAGCAGCAGTCGGTGCATGTGGGACACTGATTAAAGCTGTGACAGAAACGTTGACCACTCTTCTGCGAAATGAGAAGTTCCCCCCGGCACAGCTCGGGATCTACATCCACATCCACCTGCTCAGATGTAGGTTAGCGATAAGCAGCTAAGAACGTGGAGGTTTATCTGTGTATTTGCTTATTTATCGCAGTATTTGTTTATTTATTTCCACGCTGCGACGCTCACAAGCTTTCCGCTGCATTGCTGCCTACCGGCATGAAGCACTGTCTCCTCCTCTCTCCCCCTTCTCTCTGCCTCTCTATCAGCTTAACACTCAACACTTGCGAGCCATCTGAAACACCTTGTGGCTCCATGATAATTCCGTGACCCCAGTGCAGCATTTGTTTGAATTAGAAAGTGCACGGTTCAAACCTCCTGACAGCCACTGCTCTTACCAGTAAATCTTGAGTCTGGAGGTGAGGAGGTGTGTGTGTGTGTGTGTGTGTGGTGTGTGTAGGTGTGTGTGTGTGTGTGTGTGTGTGTGTGTGTGTAGGTGTGTGTGTGTGTGAGTGAGTGAAGAGCTGTGGAGATGGGAGAGGGTTGGAGGGGTCAAGTCCAAGGTGAGAGGCGTGAAGAAGTACCATAAGGGGCTCAGTGGCAGGCAGCCTGCATTTTCTCAAGCCCTTGTCTGAATCCCTCTGTGCTCTTGTGGGCCTCAGCACCTTGGGCCCCCGGGGGACACAGATGGGCAACACGTCGAGGGCAAAAGGCGAGGGTATGACTTATTGCCATGTGGAGAGAAAAGCACGGGACACGCCCCTGTGATGAGACCAAATTGAATAAAAGCGGGGGGATGAATGCGATCCAGATCTTCAGCCGATGCCCCGGCAATGCTGTTTCAATTAGGTGGCTCACCAGTTCAAAGGCGAGGCCCTCGATACACTTCTGCTCCGCATGAAGCCACTATCATCACGTCGCGCCTTTGCCTTTCACCTCCCCATTATGGTGCCATCTTTTTCCGTTCAGAGCCTCCGTCTGTCTGCTTGCCGCGCTCATGTTTTACATTAAACAGATAGTGAACGCCTCGCCATCACAGCCAGTAAAAACCATCCGTCAAACAACCTGCAGGAGTTTATGGCCTTCATCACCACTGTCTTAGTAAAAAGTGCTCTTGCATCTACATCAACTCTGAATCAAACTTGTGTGGGTTTCTTTCAAAGTTCGGATCTAAAATCTCTAAAATAATGTTTGAGTAAGTGATTCTTCAGGCTTCGGTTTGCCACATTCCTCAGCTAGAATCAGGTTAAAGTCTCAACCATATAACTTAACCCTTGAAGAAACTATTTGTGACGGGGTCATGTCGGGGTCATATTCTTATACTATCTGTTCAGGAATCACATTTCCATTCCAATGCTGCTGAATTCAGTTCTAAATAGTAAATTTTACATCTAAAACATTAACACTGATGCTTTGAAGTTACACTTTGCTGACACTGAGCAAATTCCTCACACCTAATGTTTCTTTTTTTTAATAAGTTACAATATATGGAGCTGCTCTTCTGCACTTTCGTTTTCTTGATGGATTTCTGTCACCCCACTGCTTCATTGAAATCCACAGACCAAACCATACCGCTGCCTGTCCTCCTCTGGTACCCTACGTCTTGTTCAACAGCTCCAGACTGTGAATCCTTTTGTCTCATTTTCTCATTTTGGATCTTCCAAAGATAGCGCTGACAGGTGATATTAATGGTCTTTTATTAGCATCGTCCTGATTGCTGCAGCTTTTTTGGAAGTATGAGATAGAAGGAAAGAGCAAGAGAGAAGGGGGAAAAAAGAAAAAGAGAGAGAGAATATGGAAGTCCTCCACCCACCGCTTCTCACAGGAGATCGCCTCTCTCTTTGATAGCCTGCCCGAATCTGTTCCCCCCATAGAAACTGCCCTGCAGATGTTGTTGCTATATGCCGACTACAAAGAAGGAGCCCTTTATGAGAAGAACATCTATTTTGGGCCTCAGTGTTTCCGAGATGTGGCGCTCAGCGAGAGGAGCACAGGCCTAATCTTTCTGCTGCTGAAAACTCTGTTTTATTCTCTGCCCATGATATTTTTAGATTAAAGCCCAGTTCTAATGAATAAAGCGAGGATGTAATATTTTATAACAGTATCAATATGCCATCACCGCGGTAGACTTGGGCCTAAAACATTCTGCGTTGCTATTGGCATGAGCAGAGAGAAAAAGGGGGAAATGTGGGGCAGTAACCTCAGTCAAGTCAAGAACATGGAGGGGCCTTTGTATCGGGCCTCGCTAAATTCATTTAGAAGTGTTTGTGGTTCAGCCTCTCACCCTCAGCCACAGAACCATGACTCTGTTGCACTGTTGACTGTGAGGCAAAGGTCTTGGGGGCAATATTAGCTCTTGATATTATTTTTAATTAAAGCACCAATCCCTCAGCCAAGTTGTCCAAACAGCTCTAAATAGGCTCTGTAAATCAGACAAACATCCTCAATATTTGATGGGCTGAGAGTGTGCACTATAGCCTCCAGATGGTTTGCGTTTCTCAAGCGTTTCACGAGGGATGGTACGGGACAGCGATCTTCTGTTCGAGTGTGCCTCTTGACAGAGCGAATTCCTCCAAATCACATGCTGAGCTGTTGGATTTCTGCCTAGGTCGCTCGCACTCTCTTCTCCCTTTTTGTGTTCCGTCTCCTCTGTGTGTGGGTTTATCTGAAGGCCGTGTGTGTGCACGGACTGTAGCTTTTGCTTCGCTTCGGTCAATAGTGTGTTTAATTACTAACATGCCCATGACCAAGTGATTCTACTGTTGAAACTAACACTACACGTTTTCTGCAAAAAGCCTCACACTGTGAGAAGTGACAGATCATGGATTTGCATGTATTTTACATCATACTTCAAAGCTTCTCCCCTCTTTATTAAGTGTAAATGCAACATTGCTTGGAAAAACACATTGACGCTTTACGCTAAAAGAGAAAATAAAGCATGAGAGAGCAGTAAGATGAAAGCAGAAAGCAGTTTGGGAGAGAACTAGATGCTGAGTCCAACTTTCCCCGGTTGATAAGCTACTGGACTGGCGCCAGTTTACTCCCCCCCACTAAGAAAAAACACACACATTTACACAAACACCCCACCCAGTTGTGAGCTTGACCACCCCCCCATACACACACGCATACACACCACCGCACACACACACACACCAACACTCCAGTGGCGTCTCCAGCTCGCTATTCCTCTTCATTAGTGTCCCAGAACGAGATGCTTGTCATGTAATTAGCAGAGGAGGTTTGCTGAATGCCTGTGTAACACACACTCTCATTAGAGGAGTGAGAGAAGGCTGCAGCCGGAGAGGAGAGGTGGAGAGGGAGAGCAATGAGGGGAGACAGATGGGGGAGAGAGACCGAGGGACAGGGAGAACACGGGAGGGGGACAAAAAGTGTTTAGAGCAGCAAGAAAAACAGAAAGTCACATGTCAAGGGGCGAGATTTCTGACTTTAGTACACCAGCTGGAGACGTGAGTGACAATTTCTCGGTCGGGACAAAATTCTAATGACTTACTTCATTCAAGTGGTATTCTCGTTAATATTCATAAACTCTGCAAAAAGCGTTTAAGGCAGGCTTTTATTAGTTTTCTCGCATAGTCATCAGATTTCAATGTGAGGGCCGATGAATAAAATGAAGAGTGGTAGTTAGACAGATGAAGTAAATATGTACATATGAAGATTAATGCTATAGATTTGCAGCTCCCTTAATGTGGCTTCTCTGAAGACTCACAGATGACCCCCCCTTTATCACCTTTCACAGTGTCAATGCACCTTTTCACACACAAAACCTGGCATCACTAGGCTTTTCCTGAGCTGCCTCCATCCTACATGGGAGGTAATTAAGGGCCCGAGTCTGAGAGTTTTTTCTCTGCTCGCTTTGTACGAGACAGGGGAGTCATTAGCTCCACTACATCCCTGTTGTGTTCACGCTGATAACAACATCAGTGCCGCTGGTAGACCTGTCGGCTTCGTTCAGTTCATTCAGCCTGAGATGAGGTGTGGTTCAGGCTGCAGAGCAGGGCTTATCGGAGTGATGAGAGGGAAGAAGGAGCCGCTTGTCAGTGGCTGGTTTTCACTGGAGTCTGTGTTGTGTCTCTAGTCTGGTGTCCTTCCCTGTTTTGTAGACAGAGCCAACCAGATCTGGATCAAGAAATAGTCTATACAACTCATTTTTGCTTTGAGTTTTTACCCACTTGGGTGACAGGTGGCTGGCAATGAGCCTAAATAAACTTTAAGAAAAGAGAATGAATGTATACTTCAGTTGGGACTTATTATTATGGGCCAACCTGAGGCGCCCATAATGACTTTCTAAACAGCTAATTGAAGTGTATACAAGTATTCTTGCATATACTGTGGTCACGGTTGCTCAAAAATTACAGGTCACTGTTTAGCTTAGTAGAAATCTTTCTAAATTCATGTCATTTCATCTGTATTAACGTGCTAATATTGTGACTTTTTGAACTGTCGCTATGAAGCATCACCACACTGTGTCACAATGTACTCTTGGCATATAGAAACTAATGAGCAGCTGCACTAAAATAACTGGCTGATCTTTTCAAGTGGCTTTGAGGTGACTGTGGAGAGTCAACTGCATGACTAACCAGTATATAAATATATATATATACGTATCATTGGTACCTATCCAGAGTCCTATTTTCATGTTATTATGTTTATTTTCATTTTGACACAGTGTGGGTTTATGAAAGATACACCCCAAAATTGCTTTGTCTGAGACAAACTGCGGCGATCTAACTGTACAACTGACCAACACATACACATATCAGGTTCTTATAAAGACAATAAGCAGCAGCACAGAACTAGACATATGTTTCCCATCCATCACTCCTCCAACCAACACAACAAAACGCAGATTCTAGGGATTGTTTAACTTGCCAGTTTCTGCGGTGTCTGGTGGATCTCAATCACATCAAGTTGCATATCCGCATTAAACACACAATATACTGGTGCACTGACAAACAAGCAGCATTTTAAGTAGAATTTCAACTGCTTTATTTGCAGTGGTATAGTTGAAATAACATAATTTTTTATAAGCTAGTCATATGTTTTGTTGGAGAAATCTAAAACTGCAATGCAAATAGTTACTATAGGTGCCATATAAATGCTCTGAATTCAGTGAAATGGACTTCAACTATGGCAAAAGAGGCTTTAACATATGGGAAGACAGTGCTGATGACTGAGTTTATGGGGTCCTGACTAGGGTTCCCTCCGTTTCCCACTTTCACCCTTTTACTCCTACAATCTCAATCTCTCTCCATCTATGTCTCCTACATGTAAACGCAGCCTCTGATCCATCTCTCTTCACAGCTGTCTGGGCAAGCCGGAGTTTCTTTGTTTCTTTGCAGCTTCACGCTAATAGTTTCATGCTCCGAGTCCCATTTCTAACTGCCAGCCGCCCCTACTCCTTCCTCGCCCACACCTCACTAACCCCTACTCCCACTCTCAACTCTTACTGTGCAGAAAAGGGGGTTATTTTTAGAAGCTCTGATGATGGTTTAAGGATGTGAAGTTCCATATTGTGCTCTGGATTTTCTGCGAGGAAACAGGCTGTTTCTCTTTTTGCCCTCTTGCTTCCATTCATTTCCTTCTCTGCATCCTCTCTTTCCTTCACAGAAACCCTCTCTTCATAACACCCCCTTACAACCACACTTTCTCTTTCTCCCTAACCCCCCCGCCCCCCCTCGTCTCTAACCAACGAATTGTCAACACAACACCACCACCATCATGCTCTCACATCCCTCCTCACACCTACTCAGTTCTCTCGTTTTCTCATTCTCTCTTTCTCGTCTTCGTTTGTGCTCTTCCTAGCAGTGAGCTTTTTTTTTTTTTTCCACATGCAATCTGGGCCTGTCATCTCTGAGGCTACACAACCACTCTGCTGTCTGTCTGTGGATGGAAGACGCTTTTAGTATGCCATTTCGAACACCGGGTAGTTGTAGGTGCTAACTTTAGTTGTAAAGAATTTTAACGAAGAACATAAACCCGATACCGGAATCTACGTCAGCTGACTTCATAGGAAACTTTTGGAAACAATTATTTCAAAACCACAAGCTAATACAGTATAGGTGATAATGTGGAAATCCTAAGCTAACTGGAAGTGAGTTTTCAGCATTGCTAAACTCAAAGCTTTGTATTTCACACAGAGAAGTTTCCAACATGAGCCTGACATGACACCCTGCTGTTGTCACTTGTTTCACAGCTCAACTGTGCCCTCTATCATTAGATCTCTGAAATGCACATGCTAAACTGTCATTTTCAGCAGTAGCATGACACAGAACAGAAGTGCATGTCGGTTTGGCTTTTAATAAAACCAGCAACAAAAAAAAAGATGTAATTTCTTGGTCCATTTTTGTACATTTTATCAATTTTATCGCATTGCCAAATTAAAACAAAAATCTCTAAATGTGCGTTTCCTTAAAGGCTACGGGACACATAGTTTAAACGGGTACACCCTGCTTTCAGGATGCCATCAGAGGACTGGCATGGCCACCTACTGGCTTCTGTGCGTCTCACCAGCTGTCTCAAATAGACCTCGCCATATGTTAACACTTTACTCCCCAGATACCCACGATGACAGCGTCGCTCTGTCTCTTTAAGACCCGGCGTGGAATGCTGTGGTTTGCCGAGGCGTTTGGGGTAGTGCCCTCACCCACACATAAACACAACCCTAAAAGTGACTCTGACTCATTCTCGCTCTTTCTCCTTTTTCATCCGTCGATGCTTCCCTAGCTTTGCCCGCCTGTGCCGGGATATTTCTCGTGTTGTTTTGCGGCCCAGGCCTTCTTTTTTGCTTCAGCCTTGTATGTAAAACCAAACAGTCTCCTGCCCTCAGCTGGTTGGCACGGTGTCAACGCACAGCATGTGCATTGTTTCTTGTTCCACATGCTTGTTTGTGCCACAGGTGAAAATGGGAGTGTGCCATTGTTATGTTTGGCCTCGGTAACCTTGTGAGGCCTGTTCAGAATAGGAAATGAACATCTTATCTTGCAAGTGTCAGTATCTTAGACGTTGCTGTACAATATTTTATCTCTGGAGAAAACACAGGCGCATGTAATACAAACATCTTTAGGAAAAGAAACACACCACTTAATAATGAGTCACCTGAGCAAATTTATTTAAAACGTGCATCCTTTCTTGGACATAATGTCCCCCATTATCAACAGGAGTGTACCAAAAGTCCTCAGTAAGCACCACTAGCTTGAGCCAGAGAGCCCTCAAGTGGTGAGAGTTGGCAGTACCTTTCCCTATGAATAGGATCAATAGGCAGGCTCCCTTTATTAGATCCAGATTTGACCGTCTGAAGGCACAGATGAATGATTTTTGTAGTCTGGTGAGCAGCCCACATCGAGTTCAGCCTGTCAGACATGTCTGGGGGGACGTGGGGGAGGAAAGAGAGACTCGGGCCTCAAAGTAAAAGCCTTGAGAATGCGGGACAGGGGTAAACCCTAAACCTGAGAGCTCAGCTCGGGCTAGCAGCCTTCCAGGGAACAACACTTTTCTTATTGAGCCAGAGGGCCAGACCCAAATGAGAGGTGACAGCATATTCATTTCACTCAGTGTTTTTCTTTAAGGGCTTTTTAAAATGCTGCTGAATGATGAGCGGTCAGTGGATTTATAGTTCAGGGGATGATTTAGGCTTTCTAAATGGCACTGCTTTCCTCCTGTTCTTGCTCGCCATGCTTTTTTCCACAGGAGCAGCCGTTTTCGGGGGGCTTTATTTCAGCCTCATGTTGTTCGTGTTGGGATGACTCCCCCTTTGGCAAGCGAGGCTGATTGAAAAAGTAAAGTGAGCACCTTGGTTTCCCATGACCGGTCTGGACTAGAGGCAGGGTGTGTCCACATTTACGGCTGAATTGACATAAGATAGGTGGTCTGGAAGACCCGGGTGCATACCGCCAGAAGCTCACAGTAATTTGTGGTGTTGTGAAAAGTAATTATGTGGACAGACACAGTAGATACATAAATCACACACGCAGACTCAGACGCTGACCCAAACACACTTCTTCCTTTTGATTAAAAGCATACCAGAACGTATTGTATGTAATGGCAGCATGTATTTTGTCTCGACACCACATGTCCTCCCAAGCTCTCATCTGAGCATTATCCCCGGGGGTAAAAATGCCGTGACTGAGCAGATGAGGTCATGTAGTGGACGTATCAGTGCTTCGCTCTGGACCTGATGAGTGGCAACACATCAGGAGGCATTGGGAGGTCGTTAATTTATAGGGATGCTATTACCTTCATAAATGCTTGCCTCATAAAAGGACTGCCTTGCTTTAATTTAATACTTCCCCTTGCTAATTATCACTGCACACACAAGTGGGCTGCTCTCTGCACTGAGCTATTTCTAAGGGACCTACAGAGTACAACTTTTGATGAGTTGAATTCTGTTGTTCCATTCTCTACTGTGGGTTTAGCATCTTGATTTGTAAACACTTTAAAGCAATTTCCACGCATTAAAAAAGAAGCTTTAACATTATAATAAGCATTCAGAGAGGGTGCAAGGGTTAAGAGCCACAGACAGCCCTTTAAATCATTCAAAATGTAATTCAGTACATAAAAAATGATACAACTAGTAAGGTGAGATGACTTCCTCTCTGTTGAACATTAGCCCCGTGCTTATAAGCTATTCCATGTCTGGCTTATAACTGCCTGTGAGCTTGCGTGAAAAGATTTGATATTCTGCCCTGCCTTCACTGGTGCCACACTGCCATTTTCTCTCTCCCAGAGGAGCCAAAAAAAAGAGAGACTTGGAATGAGACCAATCTCCATCTCCAGATCATCTCTCGGTAGCCCCTTCAACTAAATAAATAACTCATTACAGTTCAGAGTAAGGAGCTTCATTTACTCTGGGCGATGTAATCACAGATGTCTGTAGGTTGCCCACATCATCTCGAGTACAAGTGTTTTTGGTGGAGTCCCAAGAGAAGGCGCTCTGAAATGTTCACAGCAAGGAGAGACTGGCAGTCGACTGCGTATGGCAAGCTGCTGATGGCAGATTGTTTGGCGTTGCCGCAGAGTGGGATTTCATCTGTTTGTTAAAGCACACAAGGACATTCTGCTCGCAACAATATTAAAGCATGCATGCTAAATAATGTCTTTAAAAAAAATCATCCAGACCCACAGAACTGTCAGGACGCCTGTGTGAGCCATCAGCAAGAGGCATAATCATCTCAAGGCCACATTCCACATTTAATATCATTGCCAAGACAAAAACAGCAAGAGTTGGATGGTGGAAGATTTGATGAAACGGCCAGACAGATGATCTGAATCGTTAAACACACACACACACACACACACACACACACACACACACACACACACACACACACACACACACACACACACACACACACACACACAAGAGAGTGTTGCCAAATAGGACAAAGCAATCAGTGTCAGAAGGTTTTAACAGTCACAACAGGTCAGTTCAACAACCTGTAATAACTGGAATGATACTGTTTGGATTGTCAATATGCCTGCTGCTATCAGGTTCAGGTTAAACAAATGCTCTTAGTGTCCTGGAAATATTAATTAATCAGGTTAAGGTGGGTGGTGGCCTATTAAGAGAGGAGTCTGACTCTTTTCTATGAGTGAGGTTTCCTTTAATATAAGTTTGATAGACTGAAATTGGATCTGGATTAAACATGTGATGCTGATCACACATGTAAAAGTGCATTCTAATGAAGCAAAGCTCACGATTTGGGATCTTAAGTTTAACTCTAGAAGTTCCCTTTGGTGCTCTAATAAGGGAATGGGATGCTTCTGCCTTTAATGATATTGGTATTAACAGGAGCTTGAATGTCACACTATACTTTTTTCCATATTTTCTTTCTCCTTCTTTGAGAATTTAATAGTTGCTGCTCAAATGTGTTAGAAAACTTCTTCTGCTGTATCCTGAGGAAGGCAACACAGCATGCGCATGAATGCCATTTTTCAGTGAAACGGATGTTGGGATTTCCGTCCATTGTTTCATGCTGGGAACACTATTATCAGTGTTGTTGTTCTTAATCACTGCATTAGGAAACCGTGCAACAAACAGAAGGTCCAGCATGTGATGAAAGACGACCTTTTTACCAGATGACCACAACACTGCGAGAAAAATCAGTGACGTCGAGATTGCGTCTTAGGACTGTGATGTTTCTGCAAGGGATTGTTTTACATAATAGTGTGTTGTGTTGATTTTTTTTCTCAAAATAACGGAACTTTTTTTCTGAATTGCGCCTGGCAAGAAATGAAATATGCCATTCAATCCCTCGTTTTTTTGGCAGGAATCTATTAAAAAGCAATCATTAATGTGATTGTTTTAAAAAGAGGACATTTTAATGGACTGTCCTTGCATTGCGGATATAAAATACACAAAATTCAGCATTCAGATCCCACATTTCGCTGTCATCCTTGGTGTTGCTTGTAGACTCTCCAATGCAACAAGTTACAGGCCACTTCTCTGCTTCACTCAGGTAGCGCTGCGTGAAATAGCGACCTTGATGAGGCTATAAAACGCCACGGTTGGGCGACTCTCCTCACCGTGAATTGCCCTACATCCTTTGTGGGGGGAACTCTTGGTTTCGAAGATGAGGGCAGCAATGTGAAGGAAATGAAGTTAGTGAAGTGAGCGGGGTCAACGGAGCAGGAACGGGCTGCAGAGGAACTCGTGTTGCTGCTGTTGTATTCCTGCGGGAACTGTCACCATGAGGACAGACAGAAACATGAATGAACATCTGCACAGAGAGAAAACTCCTAGACGACTGATATGATTTTAAAATGACCTCATTGTGAATGCATATGCATCTCCAGACTGACAGAGTGGAATGATGGTTTATTATGTAGAAGAAGATGTCTTTTTCTGGAGTATTTCACATATGTTCGGATTCTTGTGAATGAAATTGTATGAATTTGGTGAATTCACAGTAAATGCTTCGGGTGTGTAGTTTCGATGCACCTGTGAACTTGTCAGTTTTGGAAAGTTTACAGGTGAGGAAACACACAGCCACTGTTTCTTTGAAGGAAAATGTTTGCGCATTGGTGTCCGTCGACGTTTACGCACTTGCGCAACAGCCGTCCGGACATTTCCAGGGCTGTGTATTAATTCCAATAAATAATAAACCTGCACGAAAATGTCTTCTGCATTTTTATCGACACTTTTCTTCAACCAAAAGAGTTTATAAATCACATTTACGACGCTCTTTCTCTCTCTCTCTCTCCCTGCTTTTCCCTTATTTCATGGTTCAGTGGCCTCACACTGCAGGCAAGGGGAGGTTTTCTCTCGCTGCTCATTGGTCGCGGCTTTCCCATCTCACTTACATTTCCATTCATACACCCTGCGCTTCTTTTCGCCCCTTTCAAAATAACTCACTGTCATCATCTTTGGAAAACGGCTTGGCCTGGACGGGACTAATTATTTAAAATTGGAGGAGGAGTGATTAGTCAAAAATCGGGAAAAAAAAGATCAGACGAGCGGCACAATAAGGACAGGTGAGTGAGAAAAACAATAACACAATCTGCGTTTGTCGAAGCGCTGCAAACTCTGCAGCGTGAGGTGTGCATGCATGAGGATAATAAATCATTTCCACTTGTTTTATTGCTTCCATTGATGCTCGGTCATGTTGTAAAAAGCCAAAGATTGCACCACGATCGATCAAAAAAGCGTGGACGTTTCGTGAATGACTTCAACTTGGAGCTTCCGTCTCAGTTTTTGCGCAATTTGTTTCTGTCTCACTGCGTCAGACTTGTTATTCAAATGTTTAACTTATTTATTCTGAGTTAAAAGTGAATTTTGCAATCGAAAAAATACTCTACCGAGCTTTTATAGGCTCACTTCTTTGCGGTCTCACTTTGGGGAAGCAGGAAAAAAAACGTAAATGCGTATTCGCTGAAAATCAGTTGCCTCTCGTTTATGATGGATAACAGCGAGGTAAGATGCTTAAAATGTAACACTAGAGGGGTCCCGGCCCACGGGGCTGTCTCGGAGGAAGGTTCACGCCGTTATTCACCAGTCCTCCTCTGCCTAATTGGCAGCAGATGCGGTATCCTATGCGCTTTTTACCGCGCAGAAATTGGATGCATTTGGGGAACTTTATGAGGCGAGCCCTGCGTTTTGCCTGAAGGAACCGAGAGGACGAAAAAAAAAAAAACAGTGGTCCCCTACAAGTATTTAAACCGTGCCACGTTCATATATAATCCCCCCCTTCCTTGGCTAATTTATCATGGGGCAGGAATTCAATGCGTAAAGAAAAGAAGAAAAAAATTGCGCTGCAGTAAAAGAGAGAAATTGTGGTGCTATTAAAGCCCTGATCGTGTGTAAGGAGGTATAACTCTTTATTCTTTTATTTCTATTTTTAAATGTCCCTGTCAGGTGATGGGTTAAGATCACAAAGTATCTGTACCTACTACTTTTTTTAAATGGACACTTGGAAAAAAACAACTAAAAATTAAGATTGTGTAGTGTTTATAATCCTGCAAACTCAGAGCGTGCATTGCTACTGAACAGGACAAAGGTGTCCCCAAGGCCTTGTAAGACATATTGAACTTTAATGGTGCGTCCTGAATTGCCAATACAGAGTCCCATATGCGTTCATTTGCTTCATCACACAGTCTATATAACAGCTATTTGTGATGCTGCATGCCACTGCCTTCCTAATAATTGCAGAGGGAGGGAAGGACTGAAAACACCGTCCTCTAAGTGCCCTTTCACCCTAGACTTTGTAAGCTGCACTTATTAAAGCGAAAAGTGTTTCAATATGTGGTAAGCTTTAGGGGAAAACGTGATGGGGGTTGGGATGGGGCCCTCTTCTTCTTCTGTTGCTGCTGCTCCTCGCTGCCCAGCTCCTATTGGGCGACGTGGAATCATTCATCCATGTTAGCAGGAGGTCAGTGGTGTAATTTCCATCTATTGGTGTTGTTAAATGTACGTTAAACCCTACCCCTATCTACTACCACTGACCGCTGCTGAAAGAAACGAGAGAGTTTATGAATGAATCTAGGCATTATGCGTGGAGTTTGACGTACAGGGGGGGACATTAAGCAAATTTGACTTTCCCCTTTCTTTGGTGGAAGTGGTAACCCATGAGTGCCCTGAGTGGGAGTTCACAAAACCTGCGGTGCTTTGGATGTTTGCACGGAGCTGTCAGGTCAAGTGTAACTGACGTCTTGATGACAAGAAAAATCCGAGGTTAAAATAGTAATAATATTAATAACAGTAAGATATAATTAATCATATTTTCTTTCCTCTTCTCAGGGCCCATTGGACACTGAGCACCCTTGGGCCTGTCTGTCAAGTAGACATGTTTCAAACTGTCCCTGACACGTCGTCTTACGTCAAGGTAAGACACCACCGTCTCTTGGAACAGGTAATGTTGGAGGGACAAATTGGGGTCCTTTCATTTTTTTTTCTTTAGGCTGTGATATTCAACCCAAAATATTTAAGTTATGCCCCTCTGAACCTGACTGCTAAAGCAATCACCAGAGCAATATTTGCATGTGGAAAAAGCAGAACAGCCCCATACTCAATGCGTTTTCTGCTGATTTTCTGTGCGTAAAATTGTGCTTAATTTTTGCAGTATTGCAATACACCTATATGTAACACCTGTAGCTTTATTGCAGGCTTATTGCCTTTGATGGACACTTTCTTTTCCCCGCCTCGTTGAAAATGGCCACATGTTTAACTCTGTAAAGTCACTGTTGAAATGTGGCTCTGTTGTGGTTTTTCTGATGTGCCAAGATCGATTTTTGTCTTTCATCCAAAAAAAAAAAAAAAAAATGCTGCTGTTATGGCTCATTATCATGTTTGACGTCATGTATCTCTCTCTCTTTCTCTCTTTCTCTCTCGGCCACGGTCCTGAGAATGTAAATAAAGCAAACAGTGCACATCTGGTTTTCGCATAAAACCTGCATCGCGTCACATATGGCGCAGCGTGAATACTAGCAACTGCTACATGTCTGAGACACCGAAGCCATTAAATGTTTCTTTTTAAAATACATATATATATATAAAGTACATCCATGAATACATAACGTCAACAAGTGTCAGTGAATCTGGGTGGCTGCATGACGTTTGCTCCCATCCTTCATAATAATCCTCCGAGGCTGACTGCTCGGATTGTGCCTCATTAAAATGAGCCATTGTGCAGAGGCGCGCTACGGTAATATCTTCATAATCAAGGTATTTTTCCAAGGGCAACTTGTTAATGTTTTGAAGACTTATTCCCCCTTTGAATAAGGGCTCCTTTCATCCAGGCCCAGCGTTTTTGTGCCACTGCTGAGAGGCTGTGCGTTTCAGGGCGCAGAACAATTCCTGATTTGTTGCGAGGGAGTTGAATAGCAGGGAATGTTTAAGGAGAAAATACGAGTTAAAACGAGTCTTTCTGCTCCATTAAAAAGGGGTCAGAAGGCTAAAAAAAAATAATAAATAAAAATTAGAAAAGATTCCTGAATTTACAGTGCTTTCATCTCATAGCTGCCCTGATTTGTTGTGGAAATGCATTCTAGATTATACCTGTTTGTTGCGATTCCAGGCAGGTCTAATGTGCTTCTATCTTTCTGACTTCATTTTTTCTTTAATTCTGCCTGGATTCGGGGTTAGCGTGTATTCTGTGCGTGCAAGTCCTCCAGTCACTGGCTCGCTCACTTTCAGGGAGATGTTGGTCAGAATGTGGCACGCCTCGATACAAAATTTAAAAGAAATATTCCTCATTCAAGCGAATCCACGGCCCAGCATTTGGTTTTGTTTGGTTAAGGCCAGGCGAGACTGGAACTCTCCAATAAAAATAAATCTCAAATTAATTATGGCCTAGAGCGAGGGGCCAGACAGTTCGTGCTTATATGTGCTGCAGACTCCACTTTTTGCCCTCAGTATTTTGACTCGGGCTGTCTCTTAGCCCGAGAGAAGGAATGATCAGAATACAAGTCTGCAGTCTAATAAACAGCAAAACCTTTGCAGGCTCGCATGGACTGGGTCTGTGTCTTTGTTGGAATAACAAAAGTTTCTCACAACTCCCAGATATGCAATTTCCCATTTCAGGAATGGCCCAATGAGATCTCCATATGCATAGTATTAGACAGAGTGACCCAGTGATTAAAAAAAAAATGCAAAACTTAAATTTACAGACTGATATGTGAAAATTGATTTTAAAGAATAAAACAATAAAAATGATAATTTGGTTTGAAAAATGTGTTGCATTTTTTTTGAGAAACAACCACTATTATCTAAGTTAATCAGTAAGGGAATGAAAAAAAATCTCTTTAAGTTTATTTCCACTTTATATCCCCCTCATGACGGATTACTTTCACTTGTGACAAATAAAAACCTTAATGGGCTGCTCACTTGAACTAACGTAAACCTGTAAATCCCATTCTCCATTACATCTCAGCAGAACTTCATATAAGCTAAAAGAAGAAAGGATGGGCCTAACAATTGAAAGGCATCTGAACATAAACTCCAAACCATAGTGTCCGCCCACCTCTGGCTTGTTGCCCCAGCGGAGAGACAGAGGAGCTACTGGCTCGTGGTGTAAGAAGAAATGTCTGGCTGTCTAGTTCCAGCGTCAAGCCAGATGTTCTGTGGTTCACTGTGTAAACCAACTTGCATCTGTTTATTGGCCTTCCAAAATGTTTGTTACCACTGTATTCATTATGATCTCGGTGGATCCTGCACTCCCTCCCTCTCACCAAGTGTCTCTGATAAGCTTTATGCCTGGCATGGCAGGTATTTTAATGCAGAAGGGGAGGAATGTTGTGTGAGTCATGTTTTTTGGGGAGGTTTTTTGGTGAAAAGTTGTTGGATTTAAATATGAGTTTTTAAAACTCAAGGGTTTGTGTCATTTGAAAGTCATCCTGTAAAATTGCAGCTTATAGCACTTAGGCGTATTTAAATTACACACACAGCCTGAAGTCGGCCTCTGGACTGGAATGCAGAGTAAATGTGTCTTTTTATTAATGGAAACTGGTGACATTAATCCAAAGAGACACATCACATCATATTGGCAGGATGGGATGTTCTAAAATATGTGTTTCTGTGACTGATTATAATTCAGCATCCATAAATCAATAAAGTCCTTCATAGTAAATCCCCAACTGAAGGTCACATCAAAGGCCTTTCTTTAGTGTTGCCTCTTCATCACCAGCCTCCCTACAATAAATATAGTATTAAATCTCCAGACGCTGGAATGCATAGAAAAACAAAACAAAACAAAAAAAAAAAAAAGGAAAACCAAGCCAGTCACTGAAGAGTTAAACAAGGTGTCTCCCTTAATTACACGAGTCTGAACTGGCCTCAGGCAGGAGAAGCCTTGACCCTTAGCAGGATCCAGATGTGGTGGTCCCAAGGGTGGGGGCCCACAGCTCCAGCAGACCCCCAAGTCGAGAGCAGACAGGCCGGCCCTGCTGTCAGTCGTTGCGGCGGCACAGTCTCTGTTTGGCCAATCTGAGCCAATCCGCTCCCCAAGGCAGGAGCCCAACACTGCAAAAAACATCCCTCATCACTATCAACAGCCTAGAATTTTGCTAAACATTAAAAAAGCTGGAAGTGTACTGACATGTATCTAATTTTGATCTGAGGAAGGTGTTGTTTTTTTTTTTTTACCTTTTCAAGTATGATTTTCTTGATACTAGTGGAAAATCTTTTTTTTTTAATGATGTGCTGCTCAAACTTGTTAACATGTTAGAATCAATTAAAATACTACAATATGGGTTAAAATAGATGTTTAAAGCTTCCACATAGACCATATATGTGCTTCGTTTTGCCTTTAGAAATGCTGAATAGCAATAAATCTGTGATCATGGACTTTTCTCGCAGTGTTTTTGGTCTGGTCACGTTCAGACTTGGCTCCATGTCTCGCATCTGCACCAAAATTGTGCCTAAATTGATGAGGGCAATTTCATAGGGTAGACGAAGAGAAGGGGGAAAAAAATACCTTTGTGGGGGTGGGGATTAGGGGGATTTCTTTCTCGGCTCAAGTGAGTATAGGGAGTACAGAGAGTAACCTATGACTATTGCAATATCAAATGCAAAAATGAATAAGAATCAAATGTTTGTGTGCCATGTCTTGCGCGCTTTTGTTGGTGCGCGCTGCATTTCACCCATTCAGTCCTGTTGCTGAGCTGCAGACGCACACGTGTAGCGCAGACCTTCAGATTATGGTGCGGTTAGAAACTGAATGCTTGGATTTTATTAATGGTGTCTCAGGAAAACTTCACAGAGGCTTCATAGAGAGCTGTAACAAAAAGACGAGGGGGGAAAAAGGACGAGGTTACAGCAACTCCTGCCATAGATGTTCAGGTTTCTCTGCTGTTCTGATTTAGAGTTCCATCAGCAGCGAGCTTGACAGAAACATCTGTCTGCCTTCAAAAGATAAAGTTTATTTAATGTATCACTTTCACTGAGCAATATAGAATAAAAACTGCGAATAGCCTGATTTACAGACGGATGGAGGCACGGCCAGATGCAAGTCTTGAAGTGTAGGCGTGAACCAAAAAAAAAAAAAAAAAAAAAGCGCTCTAAAACATGCGATCACAAAGCTTGGAGAGTCCAAGCTCATTCCAGAAAACCTCAGTTAAATGTGTGCAGAAAGAATTCATAAGGAGGATAAATAGTAAACCCTTCCACGATATATGTGACATTACTGCGAAAGCAAAAACAAAAAACAAAAAAAACCGCAAAAAACCCCCCACACAACACTATTCTACAGCAGGCTACACAGCAATGGCAGTGCACAACGCAGGCAGCCATCCTGTAAATATTTCCGAGCAGAAAAACATAACAGCGGAGCGAACACTCAATTGTTTTCCCTGCTTATCTCTCTGGGACAGTATCCTGCTTTTTTGAAGGCAGGGCTTTCGGTGACACACAGCTTCCTTCTCAACCTTCTCAACAGTGGTGACTTCACTTCCCAATTTAGAGGAAAGAAAAAACTCAATCCGGTAAAAGTGTCTCTTTCTCTCCGCCACATACCGGGGACTGGAATTAATTCAGGAGCGTGTCATGTTTGGGATATTGTCGGGGTCCGCTGAAAATTGCGCAAAATGGACGGAACTATTAAGGTAAGGGTGGAGAACGGGGTGTATGAGTTTGTGGGAGACTGCTTTTTCGGAGTTGCGCCTCCTTTTTTTAAGCAGTGGGTTGAAATGCCCCTCTGTGTCGGTCTGTGAGCTGGGACCTCCAATCTGGCGACTATGAGCGGCTTTTTTCTCTCGGTCTGAAAGCGGTAACCAGATTTCCTTCTTTTCTTCTTTCTTTCAAAGTATCCCTCTTCCTTTTTTTACAATAAGCTGCCCGGTTGTGAGGATACGCTATGGTCTGGACTCAAGGCTAAAATCAGTCACGCTTTGGATTTTGGGGACCAAGCGCACTATTACGCACGTCTGGAGAGGCACAAAGGAGTGAATAACGGTTTCAGACAAAACACTGTAGACTGCTCTCTCCTTTAGCTATAAGTGCTGCGTGAGTTCAACGATTTGGTTTAGTCTGGGCAGCGGGGGATTGAGCAATAGCCATGGCTGGATGTACCGCTGGATGCGATGTGTCGAGCTGCGCAACAGCGGTGTGGCACATCGCCCGGCTCAGTCCGAGGATCTTGTCGCGGGTCAAAAAAGTGTGATGGTTTGGCATTTACAAATGAAATCATCGTTCTGTCTGTGTTTCTCCTGATTGTTGTAACTGCTGTCGCTCCGCTGAAGTACGGAGGGTTTTGTCAAAGCGTAAGGAAAGCTGTCATTTGGTAACTTTATGCGGTAACTGCACAGTTTGCAACACTTAAACCACAAAGCTTCACAATGATACCTTGGCTCGCTCCCTTATTTAGTTACACAACTATTTTGAAATGGCATGCTGGTGGTGGTAGAGCGCTGGTCTACATTAACAGTGGCTACTGGCCCCCGACAGTCAAATTCCAGATGCATTATGGCTGCAGCCACCAGATGTTGAATGGCAAGTCCTTATTAGTTCTCCCTGCGATGCGTTCAGTCTGTGTCCTCCGGTTAACAAGTGTAAGCTCGGAAGAATGCAGCGTCTGTATTTGCTCTTATTGTTGCTAAAAAGTGATGCGACTTGTTTTCTTTTTCTGGAAATTTAAAGTTGCTGGTTTGTGGCTGCTGGGTGTGGTGTGAGTTTTGGAAGAGTGTAAACGCTGGCCAGACAAAAATGTCAGGCTACATATAGTCTATACCCCGTCGTTTATCGCTCACAGGGCTGTGATTGTTTTGTTGTGCATTGGAAGTGAATGCCATGTTGCAGGAGGACATGGATTTCTCGGCCTGGATTTTTCCCAACAAAGCAAGGAGTTGTGACAATTAATGCAATCATAATTGAATCCTTGGGTATAAATGACTGGCTGCTAGCTGCATTCATGCTCGCTAAAAGAAAGGAAGGACTCTCTAGCCATGAGAGCTTCCTGCTCTACACAATCTTTTCCTGACAGGTTTCCTCTTCCTCCTTAAACAAAAGACAGGAATGCCCCCCCTGGGTGGCTCCTGCTAGATGGCTGTGTGTGAACGCCAAACAGATACACGTGTAGTCTGGATGTGGAACTACTGCACATATCCAGCCTGCTCCAGACGCGTCGTGACGCATTTGGAGAGAAAGACTTGGCTGATGTAAACAGAACAGAGGTGGCTCCCAGCAGGTGTCACACTCACACAATGCTTATAATGGGGCCTGCAGCTTCACCACCGAGCAAGATTTATTTGCTGTCATTTCCCTTTTGTCTGGGGCGCTGAAGAAAGATATACTGCAAAAACACAATCCAGATCATTTTTGAGAAAAATGTCAGAGTTGATTTCTTTTTACATTTTTCATATTTTTCAGAAGAATTCTTATGTTTTTTGTGTGATTCCGATTTTACATCAGATCTGCTTCAAAGTTATCTTTTGACATTCTGAGGCAGACAGAAAACTGCGTGTAACCGCCTGTAACTCTGCCTGGTAGTGTGTGTGTGTGTTCCTTGCAGATAGTGGAAAGAAAACAGAGAAAATTGGCACTCTCCTGTCACCCTCTCAGCTTCTTCTCCAGGACTAGTGTGCGCCTATTTTTTACAAAAAAAAAACAAAACAAAAAAAACCCCACTGCAATCTTGATAGGCACATACCACTTGCCAATCATAGCTCCAATTGCGCAGGCAGATATGTCACTGTAAATATAACATGCAACAGTCGAAATAGTTCACAAAGCCCTTATCAGGCTGTAATGAGACATTCCCTCACTCTTTTACACTTTATCATCCACAGACTAGCTGCTGTGCTCTGCTCAGATAGTGCGCCTTGCTGCCAGTGTTCAGACTATGATGGATCCACTGATGAAATCACTGGAAAATCTAATTCTGGCAGATGGTTAAATGCTCTGGAGAGGTTCAGCTTTTTTTTATCCAACCATTAACCTGAAGAGTAGTACGTTGAAATCCCTATGGTTTGTTTCGTTTTTGTCATATTCCACAGAACTGACATTCTGTCATGACGTAGAAAAATCCCTGAAGAAGGAGTTTGTCTTGAGAATCCAGTTCCCCGTATTGGTAAAACAAAAAAAAAAAACATGCACCTTTTAATCCAGAGTGTCTATAAAAGATAAGTTAAACTTAAATTTGTGAAAACTACTTGCTGTAAATCTTTGTATCCATATTTTATCTTTACATACTAGTAGTTTGGCATCATAATAAAGATACACAACTGTGCAAATAGAAATGTTAACATTTTTATCACTTAAGTGATTGCTACAAATGTAGGTAATACATTGCAGAGAAAGACTTTGCCTGTCAGTTTTATGTAAAGTGTTTTAAAATATTACTTTTACTTACTTTTACTAATTAAAAAAGCACACATTTAGAGGATGGCATTCAGTGTGAAAATGTATTACTCACATTCCCAGGAATGAGTAAAATAATGTAAGTCTCACTGCTGTTTTTTGTTCGAGATTTACTTCAAACATACAGCCTATTTTTTTCCCCTTTACGTATATTATTTCAAAGTTTAAACATAGGGATTTAGTTTTTGTTCACAACATAGAAAACAGCTACAACTCACATTAAAAACATTTAGTACTGAAGCTAAAGTAAATTTGGGCATGCTATATTATCCAATTTGATGTCAAAATGGAGCTAAAGAGACAGTGTCCCTGCCATCATTGTCACATTTTTGTGTATCTTATGCTTATTATGATCAATTTTCAGTTGAAAATGGCACCTCCTTATCATTCAAATAGGGATAAGTGAAAACTTTCCACTCGCATGACATGTCTCAGAGTGGAATCGTACTGAAGTTATGTGAGATCATGAGGATTTCACTTTCATAAAAGTAACATTTTAAAGAATGCAACGGCTGCATGTTGGAAATATTGATCAATGAATATCAAGTAGCATTTTCCCCCTGAAGCAGATATGTGGCATGTTGGAATGAAATAATTCAGTCCTCAGGGATTAGACACGTCTCGGTCTAAGCTGTGCCATCAGATCGTATCAGATCCAGATGTGCATCAGACCCAATACTAATCCCCAGAGCCATATGATGGTAATGATTTCATTTAATATTTTGATTTACTGCTTTTTTTTGTGTGTATCCATTGTATTGTGTATAACAATGGTGGATGCAGTAATTAAGACAAAGGCTGACTCATCAAGTCATTGTTAAGCAGTATATACGCATTCTGTGCCAGGTATATGTTTATGGCTGACACAGGTCTGTGTTGGTGACATTGTCTGACTCTGTTCACTTTTAAACACGGAGCAGTGACATCCGCATGTTAAAATGTGACCCATCGACTATAAAATCCATGCTATACTTCCAACACATTACACAAGAAGCATGTTGAAACCACACAATATCTTGGCCAGCCACGAGTTTCTGCGTTTGTTTTCTTTAATAAACTTACATTGCTCCAGCTGAGCCACAGCAGAGGGGTCAGTGTAGCCGTGACCCCCCTGCTTCTGTTGAGTCTTCAGCTGTGGAGGGAAGCCCGACGCTCAGGCAAGACAGACACACCAGGGCCTGTCGGGGGATTTTGGGGTCCAGTGAAAATACGAAGATACTGATCACGAGAGAAAATGATTCCACCCCAGGAATTGGGAGAATTTACATTACAATATTGTTAGTTGTCAGATAGACGCTGATAATTTCTCTTGGTTTACTTGTGAACCAATGAGTCAGTATTGGATCATAATGTTGGCAATTTGGGATGCCTGTAGCACCCTATCTTACTCGGTTTCACTCTACTGTGGGCACGATTGAAGTCATCCTAACATCAACAGGAAGCTGCAGTTGCTACGTGGACTGTAAACACAAACTACTGAGGATGCCAGACTGCGATATGACCCATAACTGCACATAATTGCTGTAAACAAAAATACACAAGAGATTGAAAATTTGACATCACAAGTTTCTGGGGTAGTGTCAAATGAATTGTATTCACTCACGCTTGTGAGAGTTAGATGATAAGATCGATACCATTTAGTTAAATATGAAGCTACAGCCTGAAGATGGTTGGCGTAGGTTATCATGAAGAAAGCAAGAAAAAACGCCTAAAAAATTGCTTAGAACACCTTTAAAGCTACTATTTGGTGAGCTTTAAATGGCTTGCCTGCATTTTTTGTTTGTTTGGTTTGTTCATACAGAGTTTTGTTCAATATTTATCCAAAGTATACTACTTGCTTTATGTTTATATATACTGCATTTACATTAGAGTGATACAGATCTTAAAAGCCATTTAAAGTGTATGCTGTTATAAATGGCGCTGCATGACATGACTCAAGAAAGACATACCAAATATTTGTTCCTTGCACCTGCAGGAGGCGCTATCAGTGGTGAGTGAAGACCAATCCCTATTTGAGCCTCCGTACGCTGCTGCTGCCCCTCTCCCCAAAACAGACATGACTGCATCTGGCGCACAGGACTACGGCCAGACCCACAAAATCAACCCCTTACCCCCACAGCAGGAGTGGATCAACCAGCCGGTGCGGGTCAATGTCAAGAGAGAATATGAGCACATGAACGGATCCAGGTATGACATGACAACCACTTCCTGTGTCTCTTAAATGGTCCATGTGATGAGTTTTTAAAATCGGATATATTAAGAGTTGTTGCTGTTATCGTTTGTCATTCGACAGGTCGTTTCTTTACCGCAACTAACCTTCATTTTTGCTTTTAATCTTTGATATGCTTGGCCCAGCCGAGCGTAGCGCCTAAATATCTCATGCCAAAGTCAATGGCTAGAGAGGAAAACCAACAACACCCAATTTATCTGCTGATAATATTTTTACAACTTACGGTCTGTGCGTGTGTGTGTGTGTGTGTGTGTGTGTGTGTGTGTGTGTGTGTGTGTGTGTGTGTGTGTGTGTGTGTGTGTTTGTGTAGCAGGGAGTCTCCCGTGGACTGCAGTGTGGGCAAATGTAATAAGCTGGTGGGGGGTAATGACACATCTCAGATGACCTATGGAAACTACATGGATGAGAAGAACGCTCCTCCCCCCAACATGACCACCAATGAGCGGAGAGTCATCGTACCTGCGGGTAAGTTTTAACAGCTCGTGTAAAGTTAGGTATAATTAAAGAAAAATAAATCAAGTCTGACACTGTTTGCATAATATTGGTTATGTCTGAACCCATAAAGCAGTCTATCGATACAGTATACTCACTGCCTTATTATACTGTGATTAGAGGCCGAGTCACTCCCCTGTTTTGGTGCAATTTCTCCAATGCTATAAATGTTTTATGAGTCCCATTTTTTACTTAGCTGATTCATGGGGTAAAGCATTGTTCCAGTGTTTTACGTCACCCACAGGGGCACGACTGAAAGCATGCAGGTAGAGTTGATTGTTTGCCTGCCAGACCTATTTATTTCTTCACTGGTTTTACAAATTCAATCTTGCAATATGTGAAATGATACTGTTCAGGGAGGAACAAGTGCAGTTTCAGGGTCAAAGCCTTTTGAAAGCACCAGAAAGCCAGAGAAAATGACTGTATTTTCCTAAAAAATGAGCACATGTAATTCATTTAATTGAAATTGAATGGGGCTGTGGTGACTTTTCCATTTTAAAGGCTATTCAAGTGTTAGTGCTAAACTGATGCAAAAGGCCACTCATTTACTAACCTAATAGGAGCTCTACATGGATGCCACTCCTTAACCACAAGTGCTAAGGTTGGGTTTTAAAACTGGCTGTGCAGTGTATCAGACTTGGGTCAAGCACTTTGTGAAAATACTATGTTTGTTTTAGCTCATATTGTTGCCATATGGGACAATGTACACAGCGCCACAAGGTTTGAATAATCACAGGACGGAGTTTGAAAATGAATACTACTGTATGATAGATGACTAATCTGAACATTAACATGAGGTTCATGTGGTTAAAAACAGTATTCGCTCTTCCTACTATTTGACATGTTTTCAATTTGTTCCTTTCTCTTCATCCTTTTACCTCAGTGAGATACACGACTTTCCCAGCTGTCCTTCCTGAGTTCCGTCCACAACTATGCATTTTTCAGTCCATAAACTTCCACTCTCTTCATCTGTATTCCTGCAGACCCATCGCTGTGGTCCCAGGACCATGTGCGCCAGTGGCTAGAGTGGGCCATCAAGGAGTACGGCCTGTTAGAGATCGACACGGCGATGTTTCAAAACACAGACGGCAAAGAGCTCTGCAAGATGAGCAAGGATGACTTCCTCCGGCTCACCACCCTGTACAACGCAGACGTGCTTCTCTCTCATCTCAATTACCTCAGGGAAAGTAAGTACACTTTGTGCAAGATTAAAGGAAGGGGCAAATCAAGTTGAACAATAGATGGTAATCAGCTGAACGGTCTCTGGAACAAATATCGGTCTGCAACAAAAAGTGTCCAACAATTGATATAAAACACAACAGATAATGTAAGAAAACTGTCCAAGCATACACAGGATGTGAGTATTTTTTGAAGCACAGTGAAAAGACAGTAATGTCGCTGCACTGTGTTCTTCCTGCTGTACATGCTGCTGTTTGTGCCTAAGCTGAGTCTGCACCAGCTTCTCTCTTTGCCAAAGATTGGAAATCAAAACCAATATACAGTCAAGCACAGGACTCTTTTCATATATTTTTCTCAACTTTTGGATGAGAAGCCAGAGTGAAAAGGATCTTATTTGCCAGACCTGGGAAAACAACATGACACTTTTTTTTGTCACCGCACTATATTCATATTACCGACAATAAACAATGAAATTGCTTTTACTGGAAACTCATTTCTCCATAATGGGTACCCCGTCTTAAGCAGAGCTATGGAAACCAAGAGGGTTTCTTTCCCCTCTCGAGATAACCATCAACTACATCCCCCACTACACTTTGCAGTGCTTTATTCCACATGGTCCACAGAAAGATGAAGCCCAGGTGCATTGCCTCAGGAATCACGCTAGGCCTGTATGTTCGGCACAGCAAAGAAAGTTGATCTGCAATTCGCAATGGAGGCAACTAAATTTGAGCCTCCTACCTTTGAAGAATACTTCGGCGTAATCCGGCTTCATATGTTTCCGTGGGGAAACAGAGCCAATTTTCTGAGGCGGTATGCAAATGACATTTTAATATCTAAGATGTAACATCTGGTGTTGTGATGGTATTCTGTACTTGAGAGTAGTGAGAGTCCCTTGTGCTGCGGCTACAGAATATCATGACAGCACGTTGGGTGGAGTGACTGATGGCTCAACTAAATTTAACATTACTCTCAAAAAAATTGCGATGGGCCTTGATGTGATGTAATGGGAACTGTATTTTGTGGGTGTCAACAGTTTTCTCTGTGCACTGCGTCTGGGCAGAGAGAGATGCTTGTCATGAGTATAACAGCCTCATTGTGCAGCGCTGCAGCGGGTGGATCTGTCTGACCGCCACTGGGCACACTCCGTCGAGCAGTTTTCATTATGGCCACTGGCTGCGGGACTTAGCCACGGCTTAGGCGTGCTGCATCGCGACTCTGCCCAGCGCTGCCCTTTTTTTGATTTAGACCTTGTGTGTTTTGGAGACAGAAGAGATGTCTTGAGAATCCTTTCCACTTGCCAGTTGAAATTGCTTTGGATCCATTCCCAACAATCAAAAAAAAAATAATAAAAAATGCTCCATGCCTGCGCTGAGTGACCTGTTTTTGGGGAAGCTCTCGGAGATGCAGGCAGCATGTGTTATTGACACTGGGAGCCTCAGGGCAAGAAGAACCGTGTTACTAGATGAACGTCTAAGGAAGACTGAAACGAAGGACAAGAAGGAAAGAGCAAGAGGTGGAGGGTTGAGACTTTATGCAGAACCTGCAGGGTTGATGATTTGGAATCTAAAGCCATTCTCTCTTCTACCCCCATAGCACAAACAAACACAATCATAGACGGAGAGTAAGCCCGTCCAGAAAATAGACCTCTGGCTTTACTCATGAGGGCTGGGGCTAGCTTCCAGAATGCAGAAACGGAGCGAGAAAGGGGGGAAAGGCTGAGCCAAGCCCTGGAAATATTAGTGATTACAGGTCACGTGATGTCTTCCTCCAACCTCACGACTCTTTCCTAGATTACCCCCCATCCTCCCCCAAAGATGAATGATCCAAGAGGGCACTGCAATCATTTCATACACATCTGTGTGCACCATGTGTGCGTTTGGTTTTGTTTATTGAACCTCTGATTAACATTCCTCGGAGTCATTAAGCCTTGTATGTACACTTGGCACAGGGCAGGGACACACTTCCCCACCCTACAGCCATACCATAACAAAACATTCCTGCCACGTCACGCGCACAAATAGCGTTCAGACGCCCACACTAGTGCGACCACGGGCTCAACCTGAACATCTGTCTGGCTAGCCAGCTGCTTGCAGTAACAAGGGTAGTTGCCCATGTATTATTTTGGCCTCATTGTTGGTCACTTATCCAGATTTTTATAAGTGATGGCCGCCCACACCCCAATGTGCTTTCAATTTGGGGTGCAATTTGAGAATTTGTTCAAATTAGTCTGTCAGGGAGGGACCACGGACTGTTTGCTTTATCGCACCCATGTAGGTCGGTTTGATACCACATGTGCTGGAAAGAGAGCAGAACAACAAACCACAGACAACGAGAGACTGTATCTTCTGACACAAAGAGATGCAATAAGACAGAGACAGAGAGAGACAGAGAGAGATGTAGAGGGCCGAAATGAAATAAGGCAGCGAGGAGGGAACAGAACGAGGCAGAACCTGAGAACAAATCCGCTGAAATGATCTGAAGAAGCAAAATAGCAGAAACTGAATGAGAGGATATATATCGTTGACAGATATATTTTGCAGTAGTTATTTGCGGATGAGCGAGGGAGGGTGTGAGCAAGAGGAACGGTTCTAGAAAGGGAGTGTGAAATTGAAAAAAAAAAAGTAGGGGGCGAAGTATTTTTTAGAAGTGCGTGGAAACGGTCCGAGATGGTCATGATTGAGTGCCGTTGGAGAGTAGCAATGGTTCTGTTTCCCAGCTGTCGCCATTGCTTGTGTGTCTGGATGGATTTACAGTGAGGGAGTTAAGACAGAGAGAAAGAGAGAGAGGGAGAGAGGGAGAGAGGGAGAGAGATAAGTCTGGGCTTCTGCACTGCTGCTGCTCGCTCCAGAGTAAGGGGGACATTCTCAAGCACCTCAATAGTTTATACAGACCATAAACATCTGGGCTCGCAGGCTGAGTAGGGAAAAAGGAGGTCTGGAGAGCACTCTCTCTCTCTCTCTCTCTCTTTCTCTCTCCCTCACTCACTCTGTCTCTCTCTCTCCTATTTCTCCCCCTCACAACATTTTTATTGAGCTCCCCTTGCATTAGTTCTTTCTATTGGCAGATTATCACTGGTGCAGAGGGGCTCAACAGCCTGGCTTGGAGCCCTTTACTGTTAGCTGTCTGCTGCTAGCGACCATTACGGAGCAGTCTGCGGCTGCTCACTTGACTGCTGGGAGTCAGACACTTAGCTCTGCAGGAATTTATGTACATATCACATTAGCATAAGTGGACATGGATAATAAGCAGTTGCTATTCATGTAAACACTGAGATGAGCTCAGCTGTAATTGAAGCTGGATGCTTAGAAATACATGATAATTGCGCTTACAATCCAAGTCCCAGTTAGGAAAGCTGGTATGAGAGGATTCTGTACAACTGGGGTCACTTTTCAACACAGGCCTTTCTTCCTGCAGTACCTGTGCATGGCAACTACGTGGTTAAAGTTACGGGAATCTTGTGGTCATGGGAAATGAACTATGGTTAGGGTATTGTTCGGGTGCCAGGATATTCCAACAGAAGTCCTTGTTGGGTTATTGAGCGTCTCCAAGACCAACTCCGAGAACATGTTTCCAAGTGGATTTCGAGGTGCTGCATCCAAATCTGTAACTTTCCGAAAACGGACAATTAGAAATTCACACCTCACTTCATGCAGCGATTGGCCAGATGTGTGAAGGTGAGAAAGGAAGCAGGGTTCTTTGATTCATTATAACTATTCCCGGCACTTTTTTTTTTACAGCTAACTTGTGCACAGTTATGCAATAAACACTTTTGTGACGGCACGTCATCCACAACACTTCTAGTCTTTACGGTCAAGGTCAGGGAAGGTCTCAGTTGTGGTCTATCGAAGCTCTTCGAAAACAATGCCGACTGTCGGCTGGAGATGGGATGTAATCTCTGTGTCAAGTTCACACACTTTTTCAATCCATCCGTCCGCCACAGCCTCCATATGAGAGCTTTTGTTGAGCTTTAACAACATCACTCAACCTCTGTCAGTTTAGGCCTTAAACAAACACTTTCTGTGCACAGTGGAGGCAGCTCTCGAATACCCAGGTCCCAGCCCAGTGTACTTTGGAATTACTCTCATATTGGACAATTTTGCAACACAGAATTTGGAATGAAGTAGTGTGTACTTTATGGGGAAAAGCGAAAACTGGAGTGGAGGTCGTGGTGAAGGACGTGTGAAGTACATTAAAATTTCATGTGCAGGTTTGTGCCCAGTCACAGTTCAGCAATTTAGCATTTACTTTCTTTTTTTCAACTGAACCAGGATCTTTATGTTCACTCAGTAATGCATTACAGGTGAAAAAATATGCAATATTGCAACTGTAAGAAATAAGAAATTCGGTGAGTCTATTCAACTTACTAGCCTTTGTTTGGCAGGTAGGATTTCTCACTGTCTTACCAGAGGTTTAATGGAGGATCTGTATCAGTTGTGTCTTAGCTCTTTGTCATTTCAGAGCATTTTAGAGAATTTGTCACTTGCACTTTAAAGCTCTTATACAGAGAGACGGTGAGAGTCCTCAGTGCAGCTTTATCATAGGGAGCTAGAAGGATGCCTGGAGTGCATTTACCCTCCTTTAGGTGGCAAGATGCCCATAACTGGGTGACTGGGATCCTCAGTTTGTTGACAAAGCTCAGACCACATGGTTGAGGCATTGGTATCGTATAGCTTCATAGAATAAACAGCAAGGGGCCCGCTGGAGGTCTGTGACAATGCTGCACAAGACCCCAAAAATATCCAACAATATTATAGGCAGGTCAAACTGGAGGACAGGGCTTTTGAAAGAGCCATCAATCATAGGAAGGGGAGAAAAGAAAATTGTTTGTGGAAGTTATGTAATCTATCAGACTCTGAGCAGATGTGGGTTGGGAGGGAGAGAATGAGGGTCTTAAAGGCTGAACACTGGCCAGTCAGCCCACTGTGCTGTCAGATTACCGGGACGTGTTTGTTTTCTGAGAGAGGAAGAGGCCGTCCAAATAAATAGGCAGCATAGCCACGACTCACTCCACCAAACTGTCAGCTGTGGTGTCTCTCTCTCTCCTCTCACTTACTCACCCCTACGCTCTCACTCACTCTCACTCTCTCCCTGTACAGCAGCCCTGAATTTCTCTGTGGGATGGTTTGAGGTTTTCTCAGCAATGCTGCCTGTTTGCCTGTCTGGGTCAGCCCACATATGTGGCACACAGTAGGAAAAGGGTTAACAGCCCCTTCCTCCTCCTCCTCACTTGGTTCCGTGTCTGTTCATCTTTCTCTTACGCTTTCTCCCTCATTCCAGAGATGGTGCTTTGGTGGCTCGTTTGCCCCTCTGCGCTTACACTCCGCGTGTGGAATTATTTTTGTACGGGGAGCTGCGTTTGATTGCTGTGCAGGGACCCTTCCTCATACAATGGCTCCCCTGTTCTGAGGCCCCCAGCTTTCTAAACTAGACCCAGAGCCTTGGGGGTGCCATGGAGTAGGTAGTAGTAGGAGGGGTGGGGTGTTGGGAGGTTAGAATACATTTGTGCGGCACCCCACACTCCCACCCCCACCCCAAGCCACCCCCTAAAAAAACAGACCCCTAGTCTGCCACCATGGGCCCCAACCCCATCACCAGAAGCGCAGCACGTTAGGTCATGATTCTGCATCGACTCCCAAGAAAAAATCACAAACTTGCTGGATTTTTTTTCTTCTTTCCACTTGTATTTTAGGTTGTCTCTCAGACTGCTCCATTCAGAAAAGGTATCCTCCCTGCGCAGTAACTCCCCGTAGCCATCCCAGTGCTAAATCTTCTCCACACTCTCCTTGTAGTAACTGCTCTTGTGTTTTCTCTGTGCATTTTTGGGTCTGTTTTTCCACTCGCTGATTTATGCCTGGGGGCAGCTAAAATTAAGAGAGCATTTTGGTGCCGCCCAGGGTGCCTGTGTAAGTGGAGGAATGCAGTGCAGAGTTCTGCTCCATAAGGTGAAATGAATAGGCAGCCATATGAGGACTCTCACCTCCCTGTCTCGACTTATTCAGGAGTAGCAGTTGCACTTAAAGTGCTGACAAGCTGCAAGGGTTTTCCTACATTTAAAGAACTGCTTATGTGCTGAATTTGCTGTATTTGGAACTAGATTTATTTGTCATAAACTATTTTCCACTTGAGATGATTTTTTTTAAAGACAAAACAGGAGCTTAAGTCAAGATATGGAAAGGTCTATATGGTGCTGTTTGACAGTATAATTGAGCTGAACTTTCTACTGCCACCTGCTGGCTATTGTTAAACCCTTTGATCTGTTTTTCACGCAGACCTCTGAGTTTTCACTTGAGTTGCTCTGAACTGCAGATACCTTCACAGCAATTTTATCATGATTAACACACAAATTGACATCTGTAAATATTCTGCAAGACTACATACACTAAAAGTCACTCATTTGACTTTATTCATTAACTCTTTCTGTGCTCTCTTTTGCAGGTAGTTCATCATTATCCTACAATACACCATCTCACACGGATCCATCCCCACGCCTGGCTGCCAAAGAGGGTAGGAGCACTTTTTTTTTTTTTTTTTCAAATTCTCTGACTTTTATTCTAATATCTGTTTGGCATCTGTATACCAAGAGAGTAAGTGACATTGTTGCCTCTAAGGATAAAGGAAAACATGGAAGACAAAAACATAGAATGAAAGAGATATGGGTAGTCCTTGTAAAAACCTGTGATCACTATATCTGCCATGCATACACACAAAGCCTGCACTCACTTGAGAATACAGCCCACTCACAAAACCAAAGCATATGCAGTCACTGATTGCCAGTGACAAAGCTCAGGCAGGTGCACCTTTTGTGTTGTTAAAACAGTATGAGCCAAGCTGCAACAGCAGCCTGCGCTATTCAGAGCTGCTTACCTGAACGCTGTTACAACACATAGTGGCTCAAAGGTGCATGCGGTAACAGACCAGAGGCATATTAATAGCAGGACAAAAGCAGAGTGTTGATGAGTTCTTTCCATAGCAGCGGGGGCATGAACAGACTGCAAATGCAGTGATTAAGAGAAAGACGATATGTGAATGAGGCTGTTTACTGGAAAGACAGGCACCGCAGACAGGTGCTGAAGCAACAATGTGTACGGTAAACAGGGCAGAAGAGGCTGATTGGCCGTGTCACACCAGACAGGAGTGGAAAGGAGTGTATGTGTGTGAGTCTGAGTGAATTCATGGCACAGAGGATGCCAGACAGTTGAAAGGGGACTAACCGTAAAATATGTGCCGTAGAGACTGGCAGTGCCACTGGTTGTCATTTTGGACTGAATAATTCCACCTCTTGTAGTTGAGCTGTTAGCCACTATGTTACTAGTGCCACCATACTGTCACTATGTGTGCCAGTCAAACAGTCAAACATGTGGCACAGTGAAATATCCTTTATAATGTTCAATGTCATGTGCCAGTTGCACTATTTCTTTTAAAACAAGAAAACAAATCTGATTGTTGTTTGAGGCTGTTTGTCTTGTTTTGGATACAAATCATCTGAACTCAGCTTTTAGTTATGTATAAGTCATTTAGTTTGATTAATTCTTCATTTTCAAGCATCTTAAAATGTACATAGCCTGGAACCAATACAAACTATAGATATCAGCTCATCTTGCTGTGGTACTTGCCGTAGGTCTGTTTATCGGCAAATAATGAATTAAAAAACTATTAAGATGAGCTTTTTCCGTGACTTATTATCATGTGAACTGTTTTGTAATTGTTTTAACAAACATCTCGGCTGAGCAATACTTACAAGATCCAAACGAATCATTGAAACTTACACACTTACATTAAGTTGAAACTAACTTACATTAACAATAAATCTCCATAATTTAGAAGAGAAGAAATCAAATGTGACCTGTTGTCATAGCTTTTAATGTTTCACTTTTGACAACCCTTGCAAAAAAGTCTGCTTAGTGTCTAAGAAAAATGCCCACGGCAGCTCAAGATGACTGTTCAATTCCCTTCGATGCCTTTTCACTCCGCAAACATTGTTTTGTGCTGACACGACTTGAATAGGCGAAGGCTGTGTATCTGTAAAAGAAAGATACACATCCTTTACATCGGCTATACGGTGTCACCACCAGAGACGGGAGAAAGGACTGCAATAACAGTGATAGCCTTGCTCACAGGATGAGGGGCCCTATCAAGGCAGTGGCAAAGGAAATACTAGCTCTGATAAGTGTCAGAGAATGCCCTCGGCTTCTCTCTATCTGCTCCAATGGTGAGAGTTACCAGGCCATGTACTTGTTCTCGCCCAGCTCCATGCTAATAGACCAATGGGCAGGCCAGATAAGATTCTGCTCAGTCACCCCCGACCCCGGCCTTCCTGGTTCTCAGCGCCAGGTATTTGGACTGGCAGGAATAGAGGGTCACTCCCTCCAACAGCATTTCCCTTTCACAAGAAGTGATCTCTATTATGGGTTCTGTAACACTGACTCTGCCTCTCTATAGTTGTGTCCCAAGATCACAGCGTCAGTTTTGCCTCTATAGCTAAATGAAAGGCTTCTCTCGTCAATATGCTAACTTTTCCAGAGAGAGGTAATACAACAACAAAAAAACCTAACATTTCAAATATTTTAAATGTTACAAAATGTCACTTTCAAGCACAATTCAATGAAAAGGTGCAACAAGATGAAAGAAAAACATCAAAATCAGAGCTGGGACTTTGTGACTCGACAATAAAAGGTGTCTTGCTTCTGGAGAAGCCTTTATCAGCACATGCTCAGATCAGCACTGCCAGATGTTCAAGTTCATATTGCCTTTTGAGAACAGTCAAATACCATACAGGCTCTTTGGGGTAGAGTAAGCACGAGCATACAGCAGGAGACAACCCTTAATCTGCTCCAGACTCTGTGGTGTAAAATGCAATGTTATGAATAAAAGAGAGCATATAAAACATGGAATGCAGCCGCTATGAAAGGGTGTGTGTGTGTGTGTGTGTGTGTGTGGATGTGTGTGTGGCTCTCTGTGTGTATCTAAAGTCTGTGTCTACTATTTGCCTGTGGATAGGCATATGTGTGTGTGTGTGTGTGTGTGTGTGTGTGTGTGTGTGTGTGTGTGTGTGTGTGTGTGTGTGTGTGTGTGTGTGTGTGTGTGTGTGTGTGTGTGTGGGTGGGTGTGTGGGTGGGTTCCTGCATGTCTTCATGCAGCATGTATTACAGTATGCATTTACATTTCTTTTGAGTGTATATTGTGTTATTCATGAGTTTAAGGCTTATAGGCAGATTTCCTCAACAGTATGTAGGGAAGTACATGTATATTATATATAGTGTATGCGTTCAGGGTACATTTCTTGCTTCTTTTCTGCACCTTTTCCTTCTTGTGCTGCTGCTATGAAATTTTGGATTGCTATAATTTGCAGCAAAAACACTCGACATTCTCCGCCGTTTCTCAGTGAATGAGTAAAGATGATGATTCATCTCTGTGAATGTATTTATTTCCTGCCAAGTCATGGCCAAAACAGCTTTAGATATGCTATTATGTGAACAACCTGTCTTACCATTTAATTTTTAGTTGCAAAAATAAATGAAAACATGAAATTCACACTTCAAATGGTCAGCTATCATAGCTTTTTAGTAGTTGTTATAAATTTTCTTTCTGTTCTGGTATACCTACTGTCTCCCCGCTGTGTCTAACTCCTGTACTCTGCCATCATTCTCCTCCTCTTATGGCTCCTTCCTCACACAGATGGCTTTTAAAGCACCTGTATTATGGGTATTAAAAAAAAGTTTACCCTGTCTGGGTCTCTCTCTTTGGCTCAGACTCTGGGTTAAAAACAGTCCACGGCTCGAGTCTCTCCTTCTCCTCTCTTTCTCTGTCTGTCTCACCCTCTCTGTGCTCAGTGGATCTTTCTTTTCTCTCTCTCTCTCCCACTCTGTCTTTTCTTCCTCACCCTCTACGTCTCTCTACCGTCTCTCTCTCCCTCTCTGTCTAGCACTCGGGCCTTGTTTTGACTAACTGGTCCTGCAGTTGAAGTCTCCCAGGAGCGTGCACCACACCCCAGACCAGAGTGGAAACTGGCTCAAGTCGCAGTCAGAGCGAGGCCTGGAAAAATGAAGGCGGGAGGGTGGGGTGGTGGGGTGGTGGGGTTGGTGAGGAGGAGGAGGAGAGGTTGGGGATGAGGCGGCCCTGTGTGTGCACATTCGGTTTTGTGTTTGCGTGGTTGGCTTGCACCGCGTACCCCCAACCACTCGGGCTTTTGTACATTGTACATCTGTGCTGCTTCTTCCTTCTTCTGCACTTTCACTTCTACTTCCCCCTACCTTCCACCGAGCCCGATTATCCTGAGAAAAGGTTGAACTGCTGCGTGCAAAGTGAGATTTTTGGCCTTCGTAGGGCTTCATTCTTGCTTGCGAGTGGATGAAGGTAAAATCGATTTTGGAGGTTAAATGCTGCCAACCACTCAGGGTATCTTATTATCACTAAACATCTCCCCGCCTCCCGCCCATACCAGACAGTAGCTGGGTTTGCTGCCATTATTTTCCTTTCGAATTCCAAAGTTGTGTTTTGTCTGACTCAGTGCTTTTTTTGCATTATTTTTCTCTCTTTACTCTTTCATGCTTTTTCATGCACTTACTCACTGTCTGCATATCTTCATCTGTCTGCTTTTCAGTCTTTCTTTATTCGATTCCTTCACCTTCTCCCTCATCTCCCCTTCATTCGTCTCCGCTTCTCCCCCATCATCTAATCTAAACCCTCCATGCATGTAGGTGGAGGTAGCCCCGTTGTGTTTTTTTCGGGGTGGTTGAGAGTGGATGGGGGTGAGGGGTGTGGAGGTAAAGAAGGGGGGGAGACTGGCGGTGAGTAGAGGGGAAAAAAGGGCCAGTAAAACAAAGAGAGGTTGTCTGCAGGCGAACCAGGCAGGAAACGCAAGTCTCCCAGGACTCTCCCCCAGTCACTGCTCCTTGGCTATCCTGCCGGCCCACACCAGATTGAACCTGACAGCCTCACTGAGCCACGGCAGCCCGCTTGTTGTTTGTCCCTCCTCTCCCTCTTTTTGTCTTTATTTCTATTATGCTCGCCTTTCTTTCAGTCATTTGATCATATTCTAATTCAATCCTTTTTCATTGCAAGCTCCTATCCTTCATTGTATTCCATACACGTGCTGTCACTTGCACTGTTCTCCACTTCTTTTTCATTCACTTACTACATTTTATTGAGTCACAAAGACGTTTATTCTCTGCAGATAGGAACGACTCCATTGATGAAGCGTGGAGGGAGGGTTAAAATTTGAAAAGGTAGAAATTAGTGAGGAGACCAAGAGGTCCCTGAGCAACAGGAAATGTTCCCATGTGAGGATATTCTGCTAGTGAGCAAAAGGAAAATCAGACAACAAAACATCCTTTGAAAGTAGCACAAGATGCATAATTGAATTTGAAGTGAGTTAATTTTTGCATTTTCAATGGTGCATTATGAAATGAGTAAAAAAAAAATACTTGTGTGGCCGTTCACCAGAAAAATGTTGTTTTCCTGGTTGCAGTGAGATTAGACTCTAGAGTTAAATGATAAATGTTATAGCGAGAAATAAGGAGTTAGATTTAGAATACTTTAATATTTGTTTATTTTCAGGAAACCAAGATGTTAGCATGCTCCAATCCACAGGAGGGCAGTGTTGTACGGTGTTTAGAAACATCTGAACATGCAGTAAAAGCTGGTGATGAATTTGATGTCACTGGATGTTCCTCTGGTGTGTCCATATCAGGTCATATGGGTCAAGGTTGCACCCAAAAACTAAATGTACTTTTGAAATGAAGACATCCACCGTAATGTGTTTTTACACACTTTAAAAATTAAAAATGGCACACTTAGAAGAAGTAACAGTGTGTGCCTTGTATAAAACTACTCTCATCACATGCATGAACAGAAAGATCTACAAAGTTTAGATGAATAAATGGAATTACATGAAAGAAAACTGAATATCTCCACAGGATCTCAATTACTCTAATGCAGTAACATAAAATGAACAGATGGAAATAATTTTTCACATAAAACAGAACATGAGTGAATTTATAGTCTGGAATCAGCATGTTCATTCACCTATGAAGTGTCAAAATTTGTCATTCTAATGATCTTTAAAGACCAATAGTCAAAATTACATACTGTGTAAAAACAACATGTCTTTGAGATGAGGACCTGTTTCTCTTTATTAACCAAACTTCACATTGACTGCCAAGTTGCCTGGGGTCTGTCTTCACAAAACATCCTATGGTTAAAGGTAGCTTCCAACTGGCTGAGTCAGGAGAAACTCCCAAAAATAAGGAGCGTGTCACTTCAGGACTTTAGTTTGTGTCCTGATTCACAAAGTATTATAGCACTAAAAGTAGCTCCCATGTCTGAGAGAAGTTAGATGTAGTCTAGAGGACTCTTAGGTCACCGGCTGTGAATGTTATCGGTCAATTAAATGGCCATTATCGGTTGTCAACATTCTCATAATTATGCTTCAGATTAGGCAAACGACATGCTTAAGTTATGAATTGCCAGGTGAAAAAGGTGCTGCATGTGGAATTGCCCTTAATTAATGTATGAGTTGTTTATCTATCTTAGGCTATGTATCTTTCTGGAAATGAATTCACTTGTACGAATGGATACCTGTTTACCATTTACTGTAGTCGTAGTGAATAAGTTCCATCCGCGATTTAACAAGGGGCTTAACTACGTCCCTTTTCTTAGAATCGGAATTATGAATATAAACCCTGATTCGCAAAACAAGGAATTGTAACCTCTAACTTTGACTGTCAATTAGCTTGCTTCTCAAAAGTTCAGCCTGCACTGATGGGAAAGGGAATTGCCTCTTGACCTTCTAACAGCCTGCTGATCCCATCAATAACTTCTGTCATCACCATTACACTGTCTATCTACTGCCCTCTGGGCAAAATGCTGCTGACAGAAAGATTTGCAGATGATGATAACGCTGTGAATAGCATGTTGGGCACAACACAGTGTGAAGAATCTATGGTCACAATGTGCATCATATTTCCCTGTGTGCTTGCAACTGTTTGAACTGTTTTAGCTTTTAATAATACAAACCATCAAGGGTACAGGCCAGGTGCGCAGTGAGAATATCAGGGCGTTTTTGAGACATTGCCAAGGGAACGATACAGCCTCTGTTTTATCTGCTTGTGTCAGAGGGATTGATTGTTAGTGGAAGCTGTCCAGCTTCACACTCAGCCAGGTTTGAACCACAGACACACAGCAGGTAGAACTCATGCAAACTGGGCCAGTTTGGCTCTCTGTCAAGGTTTCATGAAAGCCGCTTGTGAGGGGAGATGGGATGAGGGTGGGTATTATGTGCATGTATTGTCTTCCAATGTGTGTATCTCCATTGTCCGTAAATTTGCATCACTCGCTTTATTTGTGGTCAGGGTGTCGCAAGCTGCTCAACCAACTGTAAGCTCTGTCAAAGATTGTGCCATCTACGTTTCAACCACCTCATGGTGCCAAACAAAACCACATTACCATCTCCAGATATCCTGTGAAGAATATCTTTTAGCATGTTTTGATGGATTTATTAATACTATTTGGCACTGGTCTTCCTGTTGGCCTTCTGTAACCGTCGCGTTCTTGCGATTGGCTAGCACACAATGAGATGTGACATTTACTGTACACACAAGCCAATTCTGTGATTATACTTTAGGTAATTATGCAGCATTTTTAATTCTCTAGAACTGAAGGGCATCAACTATCCTCATTTGTTTTTACCCTTGTTGTAAAAAAGCGACTGTAAACTGTTAATTAACTTGGTATTTCCTCTCTCTTTGTTAGACCCTTCATATGATGCTGTACGGCGGACAGGATGGTCCAACAACATGCACAGTGGCAAAGGTGAGGACACAAAATGACTCATTTTCTGTAGTAGCTGGCCAGGGTGAGCAGATGTAAGCTACTTCGAGGGAGTATGATTTTACATTTCAGCTGAATCTTTTCATTTGGCACCCTGTAGAAGTTAAAACCACCAAATAATTTGCAAATACTATTTAACCTGAGTCTGCATCGCAACTAGGGACAGTTCCAACATCCACAGTGTCTAGACGTGTGGGACAGACTCCCAAAGATTACACAGGCAAAAGAAGTCAGTCCAGCCACCAGCTACTGCCTTATTTACTTTGGACCTCTGCTGACATGCCCTCAAGATGTGTAGCTTGGTTATCTGTAGTCATCTCACTGATATTTTCTCTGAACCTTTTTTTTAAGTCCCTCTCTCCCTCCATCTTGTACTCCACTGATTGCATCTCTCTCTCTGCAGGCTCACCAGTGGTTACTCAGAATGTGACCAAGTCCACTGAGCAGCCCAGACCCCAGCCAGGTAACGCATTACTTGGTCTCTTTCTTGGTGCATTTGATACAAGCACAGAATCGAAAGATATTCATTAGCATGCATATCAGCTTCCTTTTGTACCAGTTGTCTTGACAGAGCCTTTTTCCTTTGTGTGTTGATAGTCAACAGCATAATTGCTCTGTATACATAAGAGAATTGTATTCTTCTGCCTGATCCTGAAATTTGTGCTCTTTATGTTTGGTTGCCTGATTGATTTCAGGGACGATTGTTTTAAAACATTCTGATAATGCTTACCACCAAGCAGAGTGCTTGAGTTTGTTTTTAGTTTATTGCCTCCCAACCACATATCTATGAAAATATGTAATTGTTTTTTTCCTGGTCACTTCAATCCTTTGAGGGTGTAAAGAGCACAGGGATCCGGACCTACTTCTAAATAAACTTTACTGCATGATATTGTCTGTTTTGAATGTTTAGCTTAATTAACCTAAATGGAAATGTGATTATATCTGTGTCATATTGTTAGGTTTAAATTGGACAATGACCTGCTGCTCAGTGACAGGTTTACTGTATGCCATACTAACTTTCATGGGCCACATAAAGTTCTATATTGCTACAGCAATCCGCAACATGGAGACTAACACAGCTCTCCTTGTTTTTGCACAGATCCATATCAAATTCTGGGTCCCACCAGTAGTCGCCTTGCCAACCCAGGTAACATTCTCAGCATAGTCAAGTCTTTACAACGAATCATGCAGTGGTTGTCGAAGTTTCTCATAAAGCACCAGTAAACACAGAATAATGTATCTTTGCCATTATTTGTGTTCACCATCAGGTTCAGGTCAGATCCAGCTGTGGCAGTTCCTCCTGGAGCTCTTGTCTGACAGCGCCAACGCTGGCTGCATCACATGGGAGGGCACCAATGGCGAATTTAAGATGACAGATCCGGATGAGGTGGCGCGGCGCTGGGGCGAGCGTAAGAGCAAGCCTAACATGAACTATGACAAGCTGAGCCGCGCGCTGCGCTACTACTATGACAAAAATATCATGACCAAGGTGCACGGCAAGCGCTACGCCTACAAGTTCGACTTCCATGGCATTGCTCAGGCGCTGCAGCCACACCCCACCGAGTCCTCTATGTATAAGTACCCCTCGGACCTAGCCTATGTGCCTTCCTACCATGCCCACCAGCAGAAGGTCAACTTTGTATCTCCGCACCCTCCATCCATGCCAGTCACCTCCTCCAATTTCTTTGGACCCACTGCTCAGTACTGGAGCTCGCCCACTGCGGGCATCTACCCCAACCCAAATGTTCCTCGCCATCCTAACACTCATGTGCCATCCCACTTGGGCAGTTATTATTAAAACAAGCCTTTCTTACCATCCACCATCCTTGAAAACCTCCCCTTTCCACAAATGCTGACCTGCACTCCCAATGATGCCAAACCAGTAAAGACTTAAATGATCGAGGCGATTTGTCCTCTGAAGAAATTTTGCTCCTGAATGAAGGATGATTAAATTGAAGGAGTTTTTTTTTTTGTAAAATCCTATAAACAACTGGATGTTACGGTCCAAAATGGAATACTACTTACCTTTTACAAGACTAGCAACTATTTGTTTATGTTTTATGAACGTGCGTCTGAGTTTCCTGTGCCTTTCTTTCCCAATCTCCTCAAAGCTGCACCCACAAGCCAGTAGGTGTCCCTTTTTGAACCTCCCCAAGCCTGAAAACAGGAGACAAGTCTGTCTGCCTCCTTGCCCCGCTACAAAACCAGACATGGGCCTGTTACTTATGGGTCTCAATCTACATCCTTTGCAGTACATTATGTGCATTGTGCTTTAAAACATCTGCCTTTTCCACACGCCAACTGCCTTGTTGGGGTTTCTTATCCCCACCACATCTAGCCTTCTGTTTCCACTGTCTCGTTTCTGCTTGTCTATTCATCTGCATCTTTTTTATGTGTGTGTGGAGAGTCTTCTGGAATTCGCTGGACAAGAAGCAGCTCTCAATGAGATGGACTTTTCTCAGCACTGAATGAAATTTGGCAACTGGAATATGCCATTCAATATGCCGTTTAATTTATCCTCCAAACTGGAAGGCTAGAGAAGAGTTAAATGCCGTAGAAGGAAGCGCTGTATGTTTTGCTGACCTGGGTGAACTCAGTTGCTTACATTGTTTTCTGTGTGCCGTGTGTGGAGTTCAAGAGGGACAATGTTGTACAGTTGGCTCAATTGTGTTGAGGAAGCTGAGTAAGGATATAATTGCAGTAATTTGCAACAATAATTCAACCCAGGTCAGATGTTTTCAGTGGGCCACACACTAGGCTATTAAATGTTTGCCATGTTGTTGCCTTTCAGCCATGCCATTTCCAGATGTGTTGTTGCTCGACCATGTCAGTATTAATGTGAATGTCTCCTGGTTTGTAAACCACGTAAAAGGGATACCCTTCAGCAAAATCAAAATTTGTCAGATGTGTGCATTTAGTAACAAAAAACAAACCAAAAAAAAACTTTCAATGGAGAAATGAACTCCTTCACACTTTGGATCATGAACCTAAAAGTTGAAAGTACCTTTTTGCAGATGGGATTGCAGACGTGTAGATTATCTACTGTCATTTAGTGGATTTTTTTTTTCTTTCCAAAATAGCTTACAGTGCTTTGAGTGTCCATCCAGCTTTAATATGTGCTGTAATGAGATTCAAAGCTCTAACCCTCACAGAGTTAGTGCCATGCTTTAACTGCTGATTTAAACTACATCTTGTCTATAAATTACAGACAAGACAGCACTACATCTTAAAAGTGCATAGAATAAATGATCACTCCAAAAATCTGACAATTTTTGATTTTGAAGTGCACTCCGACAATAACAGCTACCATGGTGCCATCTCTTTCCTCTTTGTAGGCCAGTCAGGACCACGTAGGTCAGCACAAAGAAGTGGCTTAGCAGCAAGTCATGTTTGACAGTCAAGTTGCATTTTTACCAGGGCTGGATCCTAGTTTGAGAGTAGCATGTGTGTTTGAATGTTAGTTTCTCACTGATCTTAAAGCCCAGCAAAATGCACATGAATCTCACGTCAGGATTTCATCATCATCAGTGTGTCAAAACATATCCATCTTCAGGTGTTCAAAGCTGTTTATATCAAACGTATGCCTTTAGTGTAACTGAAAATGAACACTTGAAAATAAATTACTTGGGACAAAGTAGTTTATCAGAGAACAAAACCAGTAAAGTATGACGAGATGAAACAAAGAAATCCTCAGATTCGCAAACGCTGTGCGTTTGTCAGACCTATTTTTTATTATTTTATAAGCATCAGTCAACTAGGCATTAAAGCAACTTACTGTATAAATTATGCAGAGTTATTTTCATATGTGACACAGTATAAAAAGTCAAGAGAATTAATACGAGTTGACCTCGGTCAAAAATGCAAACCTTTTGAGTCCATTTCTGCTAAGTAGTTTGTTAAGCATTTTAAGCGTTTTTATATCTGTACATTTGGGCAATACATTTTAACATTTTTGTTTTCTTGTTATTGTTATTATTTCTGGAATTCGGTTTTTAACATCCTAAGTGCCTTTTAAGTGTAAAAGATATTTTCTTGTATCCCCAAAATCACGAATGCCTGCTTGAATCATAATCCAATAGCCAGGGATGCCTTTCCTGTATATGCAACATGTGATGATGTTGGATCATTCATCACTTTTCATGCCAAATAGCCCTGGGATTGGTAGCTTTTTCTGTACATGAACGATTTTCAGGTATTTTCTGCCAAATACTACCAACAGTATTAATATCCACAACCAGCTTCTCTTGAAGATTTATAGCTTTCAAAGAACAAATTAAAAGGGAACATTTAATTTGTAGCATAAAGAAATTATTCTAATGTACCCTTTACTGTCATGTTTCACAAGCGTTATTGAAGAAAAGGGATCAGTGCTACTTCATATATGCAATGTATTTTGGATATCAAATATATATATATAAATATATATATAAATATATGTGTGTGTATAATTTTACAATTAACCAGTGTATTATTATTATTGTCATTCCTGCAATGTATGAAGTAATACCTTTTGAAAAAGGGCTTTTGTATAGAAAAATGTGACAAAATAAATGTTTTTACCTCTCAAGTGATCCTTCATTGCCTGCTTTTGACACCAGAACAGCACAGTAGGACAGTCTAGGTAGAGATGTGCACATTTGCACAACACTTGTCTTTGTGGTGTCAAGGTCAAAAATTAATTTGCCTCGAGTTGATGACAACTCAGTACTCATTTTTATGGCTGTTAATCATCAGACTATTTGCTGTTCATTACTGGCAGCAGTAAGGGGTTACATTTGTTTATTACATATGGAAATATTTGCACCTGTAGAAAGACAACTAGTTGTCTGCTTTTTTTCTGCATCTGCATCAGCTGAGAAGATGATAAATGACTATGACTACGATAAATTCAGACACTGCCGAAATTTAGTGTCCCATTAAGAGAATATACCCTCAGCTAGTAATACAGGGTAATAGAACAGGCCTGCAATAAATCCAAGCTTCATGAAGGTTATAATGCTCTGTTTTCAGCAAAACCTGGACTCAACATTATGGTCATTTTCAAGGCTTTAATTTATGGTGCTGTTGAATTGTACGGCTCAATACTTGTTTAATACTTGTAGATGTTTCTAACTTTTTGTCTACCCTATATAAGATAGGGTACAATTGTGTCTGTACCTGTAAATTAGCAAATGAGTTTATGTTAGATGGTAGGAAAGCTAGTCAGGCTTTCTTTTCTTGAAGCCTTGAAGATCACAAGTTATATTCTGTCACAGCAGAAACAACGGTAAACTGTGTTTACGCCCTTTTCAGTTCTGTCGGGTTTTAAATCAACAAGCGAGGCCACAAGCTGTGAGCAAAGGAATTGTGCTTTCTCTTGTTTGTAGACACCGACACAGTAATGAGGCAGATATGCAGGTTCCGTCAGTCCTGATTTTTAAATAATGACTCACTTTTACCTCTATCACATTTTAATGTTAACAAGGTTGGGAACGTGCACTCTACTCAGATTTTGGATGGTTTTGTATGATGGTTTGGCTATTTCTATCGTTTGAATGCATCTGAGGAGTCACTTTGTCATTTGTACATGATATAAATGTCAGCGCAGATGGCACAGGTTTAACAGATCATAAACTCAGTGCTGTGTATACGCCCGTCTACTACTCTGACCTTCACATCCTTATGGTGCAATGCAAATGTTATATCCCAACTGACTGCCACTTAAACCTGCACATGCAGATTAGATGTATATGTGCCTCAATCAGAAGAAAAACACACCTAAATCAAAATGTGTAAAATCACTGTACCTTGATATCATGCATCAGTTCATAGGTCTGCACTGTATTTGTCCTTGGTGTTCTTTAATTCTCCTCCTGGATGCAGCCTGAAATGAAAGGTGTTAGCAATTTAACAGTCAGTATGTATGCATGGTGTCGATGGTAAATGACAGCTACAGACCTATTAGCCTGCATGTAGACAAAAATATGTATCACAGACACAGTGAACAACTATCAAGGGACAGTTATTTCAGTAATTTTGCACATTTGTCAGTAATATTAATAATCCTTTACTCCCTAGCCTTGTTTATTATTCTATCACTTGCTACAGCAGCATCCCTGCAGACTCATACGTAACACTTCATCATATGCAGTTCATTAGAGAGGTCATGGTGGGAGGTCCGCCTTAAGGAAACCTGTTAAAGCGTCATGCTAGCATACAGTATGTGCTGTTATTTCTGCAAATGGAGAATTCTGGTTTCATGTTCAGATTCTACGGGCTAAATAATGGGCAGTAAGCTTTCAGCTTTCATCTCCCAAACACTTCCACTCTGTTGTGTTTGGATCCCTGTTTGCTGTCACAACTTCACTTTGTTTACAGATGAAAAGCCATAATGGGGGTTGGCACCTGTCATTATGTTGCTTTGACCTTTTTGATCACAGTCCTTCTGTGACATTTCAGTTCAGTGAGACGGAGCATAATAATGTGACACGGACATCTTTTTTTGAATGCAAAAATAGCCTTTATTACAGTGTAATTTCCCCCTGAGATCAGATACAAAAACAACTTTACAAACATAACTGAATATCATTCTATAGTCAGTGCTGCATGCAGCCATATTTTAAGTGTTTCCTGACAGCTTTGTTCTCTCACAATGTCTTCACTCAAGAAGAAAACCACAACTACATCAACCACTGTTTTAAATGACAGGCTCTAGAGCCCAGCCCTTTGCTAATGCGTCAGTATTTGAATTGTTAAGCATATCTTAATGGTTCGAGTCCAAGTTTTTACTTGTGCACAACAGCATACAGTGGCAAGAATTATTGAACAACCACTTAATCTTTTTCTCACTCATGACACTAGCTTTGTTCCCAACACTGGTTCTTCAAGTAATTGCAAGATTTGTACAGAGGATAATACATTGGCTTTGGTTTTTCTGCCTTTACATACGGTATAAACGTGATAAAAGCCCAGAGATAAATTAGTACTACTTATCTTCATTAAAAGCAAGAGCATATATATGTACTCCTACCGAGAGTCATTGAGAAAACTTTCTCTTCTTGCATTTAAGCTTCATCATTTTGCATGACCTGGCCTGCCGTTTGAAAACAGGTTTTTGGTCAGCAGACAATGGCAGGTGTGGTTTTACATACAAATAGTTCACAATGACTGTCCTGACCTCACAGACTTATTTCTTATCTGTGTGAAACACAAAAGAATAACAAAAAAAGTAGGTTTCTTTACTCCATATTTAAATGCTACACAATGCCCTGCATTACATCATGTTACCCAACCTGCCTTCGGCAACTGTTTGTCCTTGAGGTGTTCATCAGTGAGAGGTACAAAAATCTCCACCCGTCTCAGTTTCTGCAAGTCAATGTCTCCACCATCTCACATCTTGGTGACATTCTGAGGATCATTGATGTCAATCACCTCAAATCCCTGGTTGTCATTTCCATCTCTAGAGTGGTGGTGGTGACCCTTGATGTTGTGGAAACAGTAGGAACAGTGTGCAGTGGCCACTGGCACCACTTTAGAGAAATTGGAGAAATCTACTCTGTACTTGCCCTCCTTGCTTCTGGAGATGATTGGCAAGAAGTTGTAGCCCCACATAATCTCCTGAGGAATAAACGATGTCCGCACTTGGCAGGAGGAGCTTGTGGATTCTGCTGTGCCTTCTAGAAAGACGACCAGCTCAAACTCTTGCTTATGGAGTGTATCCACTGCCATTTCAAAGAACGGACTGTTCTTTTCAATGACGTGGTACAGAGTGAGAGGACACACGAAGAAGAGGTTGTCCTTCCCAGCATCCACCATGAAGTCAATGTTCACCTGATCCATGATGATTGTCTCCCCATCTGGTGTGTTTGTTGTTCTCAACAGCTTGCCATAGATCTGGCTTCCAATCATCAAGGTCTTACGCAGGTTGGCCACTCTGATCGACAGGCACAAAGAGCCATTTTTGGGGCTGATAACAGCCATGTCACTAAATGTGATGGTTTTTGCCCTTTTCTTGGGTAGGGAGATTTTGGATAGGATGACTCCACACATGAAGCAGTTGATAATTGCACCGACGAGGGACTGGATGATGAGAAGGGCAACAGCACCTGGGCAGAGAGGGGTGAGTGCTCGCCCACCATATCCAATAGTGGTCTGGGTTTCCAGGGAGTAGAGGAATGCTGTGGTGAGTCCTACTACGTTGTCGATACATGCAGTGTGATCTGGAGGGGGATTCTGCCACGTCAGATCTCCATTACTGCGGGCAATCCAGTACCACAGCAGGCCAAAGATGAACCAACTGAGGGTGAAAGAGGCGATGAAAAAGAAGAGAACAAACCGCCACCGGATCTCCACAAATGTGGTCCAGAAGTCGGCCAGGAAGGCAAAGTGTTTGCTGTACTTGATGTTGCCATATTCAATGTTGCAGCGGCCATCTTTGGTCACTAGTCTGGTCCTGCGACTTTTTCTTTCTGCCATGCAGTCCTGGATACGTTTGTTCAAGGATCCAAACATTTTTCTGCAAGTCAACAACCTATAAGACAAGAAGACAGCAAATTATAAGTTACGTATATTCACAGCATGTAATTACCCAACAGACAACCAGTAATTAGGCAGATGACAGAACAAAAAGGTAATGATAAATTATTTTCTTAAAATAACATAAATAATAACAAAGTTAAACAAAACGAATGAAAACATTTCACTACTTATAAAACAATAGTAATCTGCTCAAAGCTGAAAGACATTACATCTGTGGCCCCAGTGCACTCTAAGTTTCCTAAATAATAACAAAGAATCTCTTATAGAAATGTCTAATTAGAAAACATTTTATTTAAAAAATGAAAAATTAACCTAAGCAGGATATTCAAGAAGATAGTGTGCTAAGTATAATGTAGTACATATGTAATATTTAACCATGGCAAAGCATTTCTCTGCAGGTGAAAGCTGTTAATTATTCAACTTTTTGTGGCAATTTAGAATATAAAAAGTCATGTTTCCAGTGAGAACCTGTCCTACTTCTGTAAATGTTGTTCCTGCTTCAAGTACTTGACTCCTCTCCTTTTCGCTACATAGCTGAGTCTCACTGTGGCCTGTGTGTGAACAGTCTCACATGTTCCAAGCTTCTCTGCCCCACTGCAGTTTTAATCATCACTGAAAAAGCTATAATCCTGGGTAAATGCAGTATTGCAGTAAAAAACTTGAAGTTAATGAGAAACAAAAGTTTCCAGTGAAGCGTCACACATAAGTGCTCCAAATATACCAAATAATTTGGGAATTTTGGTCTCGTGCAAGTGTCTCAACACAAAGATGATCTTTGTTTGCTGGGTTTCAACGCAGCAAAACTAAACGTGGCATTAAAATAATTTGAGCGAACTCGGGCCAGGAGGGCAACAGCAGCTTGCAGACATAACAATCTCTGACTTTAGTCAGGTTTTGGGTTCTCATAAGTCTGCTGCTTGATGGATGGTAACTGGCAGTATTGGCTGTTTGGAGGTTTTCAAGTAAGTATGGCCTCTGTTCCTGCCAAGTCATGCAAATAGCCATTTGGATCACAACGCGCTTGTTACTGAGTGTGAAGTTGTACAAAACAATCAGTGCAGAGAGTTTACGTTTTTGTTTGCAGCCCTCAAAACGCACATTCAGTCATTTAGCCAAAAGAAATCTGATAATCACACTGTGCTGCTTCTTGGCAAGGTTTAATCCTTTTGGAAGTGGATGTAGTCATTCCACACCTAATCATTAGGTCAGCGTGTTTTTCTGCTGTAACAAGGTATGTGCTGAAGTAATTCCAGTTATTTAGACACTTTAATTGCATGTATGATAAGTTGCTCAAAATTGCTGCATTAGAAAAGAACTAGCTTTACGGATTGAAATGACAAGTACAAAGAGAGTCTGGAGGGGCATTTATCCAGCTTTAAATTTACATTAAAAGTTCTTCATTGCCTCGACAGAGTTTTAGCATTTGATCTTCAACATATCAGAAATAAAATCACGGTTTTAATGTAGTAAATCAGGCAATCAAAGTAATGACCATTGAGTGCACTGTTCTTGCATTTTATTCCTTTGCACAAACCGTTTGAATACTCTGGGTACTTGTTGAAATGAGACATGTTTTGCTTTGATTAAAATGTTACATCCATAATACTCTGGCTCTAATGTATTTAAAATGTTTTCTTCCGCATAGTGGATTCAGATTTACCCTGCACCATTTTAGAGTTTGCCATTTTATTACTGCAGACCAATTCAGAATTTAAAATTTGCATCTTGGTTGTATTTTCCTTACTCACTCTATCTAATATATTCCACTGCAGTAGAAACAACTAAAAATGAGGTAGTAAATAGTGAAGTAATAGCATTGTGTTGCCTTATTTTATCTACTAATTTGTAGGTAGAGAGTAAGGATCTTAAAATAAAACATTTGTCTTCAGACTCACCCGAGACAGCAGCTGTCTGTTGTACATCCACTGGTCGATGAATGAGAGTCTTCTCTTCCCCGTACTGTCGCTCTTGTTCACAGCTGATTGAGGCAGTCTAGGTGTGTCCTCCTGTAGTCTGTTGACCAACACCTGTGTGCATTTATACCGTCCTTCTTCAGTGTGCTGGAATCACCCAGGTGATGTTTACGCCCACAGACACATCAGATATCCGTCCGCCCCCAAACACACACGTACCCTTACCCAGCTCTAATAAGTCATGTTTACCCCACAGATGCCTGGCACCAAGGACCAAGCTGACCTCTATCTGTAACACTGGGGTCTGGGAATTGCTCTGGACTGATTGCTTCAACTCTGAAGTGCAGCTTTTGTGCAGGTGCACTTAGTTGCAGAGCCTGCATGTACTGTATCTGTGCATGGTTCTGGTTCTTTGCATCTCTAAGACGCACAGTCTGTGTGGTATTATTTACTGTAGACACGTGTAGACACGCACACTTTAATTGGCACTGTTTTGGGCAAATTCATATGGACCGGGGTGCATCACTTTTCATCACCACATTTTAGCATGTGACAATTATCTTGTTGTCCCTGGAAGATTGTGTGGGGTCAGGATTAACAGAAAAAAAATGAACATATATCCACCATTAAAATTGATCTCTATTAAAATATGTTTAAAACATCCTGGGCAAAATGTTCACAACCCAGCACAAATTTATCATTCCGCAAAGAGCAAAACTTTTCCCCGTCTTTGCCACAGCTACAGGGCAGCGCTCTGATGAAATATAGGAACTGGCTGAACATAAATAGGTGATGGAGTGAGATAACAGAAGCTGCACTGATGAAAAAAGAAGATGCTCTAGATCCAAACAGATAGCTCCCAGGGGTTGGTCAGGAACCAAATCAGTTCATGAGCTGAAAATGTTCTGAATGCTGAGGGGAGAAAAGTTGGGCATTGTTACGGTAGTCTTTTTTCAACTCTATTGTTCCCAGCAAAAGTGAGGGAAAATGAGGTAGTATTACCTTACACAATGCAAAATGTGTATTCCTGTTGCAACCACAATGCATTACTGTTGACATACAGCAAGATTACTCTTGCCTGTTTTCTGCTAAATCCTCAATCTTGTAAAGTGACAGGACTCTTCTGTATTTAAAGCTTTTTTTTTTAAATTCAGAGGTGATTTATATGTTTGTATCAACAACTCCTTTGTCTTACTCTTTTTATTTCAGACAAAAGGCCAGTAAATTGCCACCAGACCGCATAGCTATTCTGTCTGTTGGGCTGGTTTAGCAACATTACTGCCACTGAAAAAAGCATCGGCAAAGATCAAGTGAGACACATAAAAGCATGAAGTAAATGATCAACAGAAGTTACCATAAAGACCCTACAAATGCTTTTATTTATCAAATTACAGTCATTAAAGTTACAGTGCCTTTAATGACTATAATAATGTGCACAATTAATTCTTATTCAAAATACCAAGTTAGATGTGACAAGTGCAATGGAATGCATTGTCTTTGAATATCAAATTATTGTAAAGTTTGTGTGCTCTGCATAGTCTGTGTGTCTTGCTCAAAAATTGCTGATTTCATTCAGCCTGCATCTTGTTGGATATTGTTGCATCTGTTTTTTTACAAATATGAAAGCACTTCTGTAAATTTTGTTGTTTTAAATTATGTATTATTATACTGAAGTTCATCGAAGAAAAACAAACTTATCAAACATGAGCAAGACGGAAAAATGATTTAACTATTTATATCTACACTTTGATTTAAATGGATTTAATTATATACAAGGAATGACATAGTACATAGTTGTATTTGCATGAGCATGCATTGCCAACTGATAAAGTGCAAGTAAAATGTTTCAAATATGTATTAAAAGTAGTATAATTTATATTGCTCGCGACCGTTTATTCAGTTCTGCAATCCTGTGATGGGTCCAGATTGTTGGACGTCAGCAGATATTGATGTTTACCTGAATTTATGCTCAGGTGTTTGGTACGAAAACACAACACGACCATGTGAGGTCTACATTGATTAGAAACGCATGTTTGAGGGATCAACACTCAAGTGTTTTTGACAACTATCAAGCAATAGGTAACAATGCCATTTTCTCTCTGCATCAATTAGAGCATTCAGACTAACAATGCTGGTATACGTGGTGGTATTTGGCAATCAGGGCACCAGTCAGTCAGTGTTACATAAGACGGTAAGTACTTTACAAAATGATACAACAGATAAATGAGCTGTGCATTGCTACGTGTCGCGTCTCATATTTTTGTGCCATTGAAGTGTACGTTTGCATGTTTTGACCTATAGCCAGCAAGCCAATAGGACTAAAATGAGATTTTAATGGTCAACGAAATATACTGTTTGCCACAATTAAAGACAACATTTGTAATAAAGGTCACAGTCACCACCTCTTTAGCCCCAGATGGCACAACGTTCAGTAGATCAGACAATACACATACCAATCACTAAACTTTGCATGAAATAGTTTTCTGCTACTTTTCAGAAACAGTAACAAGCTGACACTGACATTTTATCACTTTTTTGGGTTGATCAAGCAAACTCACTTAGCAACAAGTGTCCGATTTACCTTCACAAAATGCAGCGCACCACTGACAAATCTCCTATTTTCTGCTTGACTTGTTGTTGGTTTCCACCAACCTCAATGCAGCTAAACACTCAATTTTCCTCACCAGCTACTCTCTGTGGAGCTTTTTTGGCTAAATTAGCACTGTTGCCAGAAATTACACTGTGAGAGTGGTAAGACCGAACCAAAACAGTGAAGGTGCAGGTTGTCAAACTAACAATAATCTGAGAGACACTGAGACGTTAAGACTGTAGAACTGAGGCTGGCTGCAGAAACCAGTGATAATTCTCTTTAAGCTCAGTGACTTATTTCACATACACATTCACACATACATGCATAGTCATGTGATTTATTATCATTAGAAACTGCTGAAGTTAGAAACACTTTAAGGATTCAGAAAAATAACCCTCTCATAGTGTTACAATCTGTAGAGTCTCCTGGTACAGATGACAAGCAGGTCAGTAGAAGTGGTGGAAAAGAGCCACTGTGCATAAAATCTGAATAGTTTTCCAGTGTCTACTCACAATATTGATCTTGCTGAAAAGTCATTCCTGATGAAAAGTTACCTGGAGTGCAGGCCATTTTTGCAATGCAAGCCCCAATTCTCCCAAACAGAAAACCTACTTTTTATTACTGGTCCAGTTGATCATTTAAATTGACAATCCTTCCTCGGCAGTGAAATCATGATGAGAGATCTCTCTTTAAGCCAGTTAACATTTAACCGAGGTGTTCCTTTGAAGCTGTTAAACACTCAACGTGTTCTCATGACCCTTTGAGGTTCAAAACCTGGCTTTTACCTTTTTGTGGTTTCTTTTGCCCCAAAACCTAGTTTGTGCCTTCATATAAAAACTCGCACGCTGCATTGTCTGAGTGGATCTTTATTTATTTATTTATTTGATTTGATTAGGTCATTTATTTGTTTTAATCCACTGCTCCTTTCATATCGTTATTTCATTTTTTTTTTTTTTTTATATATATCTTTTTAAAATCTCACAAGGAGAGAGCTGAGTTGCAGCAGAAAGAAAATTCATTTCAGGCAGAATTAATCATGAAAGAAACTGTGAGCACTGGGCTAAAACCTTTAATTAATTCTGATGTGAACAGAAACAAAGCCTGTTTTCCACCTTTGATTGGGGATTCAGACATGCCTCAGTATGCTTTAACATTCACAATGTGGCTTGATATTCTGTAATCAGTTTGAGTTGAATTGAATAGGCCTGGATGATGGTTGCATCTGTGTGTGTGCGTGTGTGTGTGTGTGTGTGTGTGTGTGTGTGTGTGTGTGTGTGTGTGTGTGTGGGCAGACAGAGGGGGCGAGGGGCCCGTACACTGATGGCAGCCGTTTTGCTGGGTCATCATGTCACTGAGCATTCATATTCCATATCCATCATTCTGAGAGTAAAAATGGCAAAGTGCTAAATGCCAAGCGTCGCAATCCCGAGCTGTTCAATGTGCTTGTAAAGCATTTGCCTCTTGTGATAATACAAATAAAAGCCAGAAAGTGTTTCTTGGAAGACCTCTGTGCACTTAGCTGACTTATTGTCAGAATGTATGCGAGACCATCTTATCTGTAAATATTCAGGGATGTAGAGAAGCAGGGAAAAAAACGAAACTGTTGTGTTGATCTAAGCATCCAGTATTGATGCCTTTGGGGGTGATGTGAATATCAATAGGAGTCGAGAGTTACAGCTGTCAACCCTGAATGAGGAGAAAGAGCATTGGACTTTTCCACCAGCGTTTGTGGGGATTTTCCACAGAACACAACTTTGTTTTAGATACTTTGATTGCTTATACAGTAATTCTTGTCTGCTTTTACTATGCTAAGATCTTTTAGCTTAAGCAGATATTTGAGATATGACTGCTGTATGTAGGCAAAATGCAATACAAATTTCAAGTGCAGTCGAGTGCACAGTGACACCTTTTTTGAGTCTTTTGTTTGTTCAACATCAGGGTGTGATTCCATTTGGCTCATGTAAAGTGACGGAAAAACGCTGAGTTTTGCACTGAGGAAAACAATTTATACATTTTATAGTTTCATCTACTATAAGGTGTGGCATTGTATGATAGTCAATAACTATAAATGTGTGTAAACTTCCCTTCCCCCTGTTAAATCAAGTTCACACATGCCTTTTTGTACTCCACTCAATATTCTCAGGTCACATTATAATCTTGTCTTCCTGTTACACTCCCAACACACAAAGGACTTCAGCCTGATTTAGCTGCCTTGTAGTCTGAATAATGAACTCAATGAAGGGGAAAGTTATTAGAAAGCCCCTTCTAAAGGCTTAAAATCACTTCTCTCTCTCTTTTTTCCCTCCTCACCTGACCACTCTGCTGTGGCACGGTCAGCGGCATGCAAAGAATGAGAGTAAATTCAATTCTGTTTGATGTAAAATGACACCAGGTGACAGAACCTACAAGACAAGTCTGAACTATTGTTCCACTCCAGCGATTATACCCTCTCTCTAGTTGTGGATACCGTACAGCCATTATCTCACATTTCACAGTTCTTTTTTGTCCTTTTATGGCCACTGCATTATTTTTTTGTAACCCAAAGATTGATGTTCTCCAAATGAAAAAGGATCCTTTAGTTACAAAGACTAATCTCTGCTGTGCAGTGGTTATAATGATGCCCTAACAACGCTTCACTGCATATTAAAGTATAGCACTGTTGGAAGAGGAGGTGTCTCTTGCATATTAAATCACATGAGCATCTTGGAGCTGGAAGGTCCTTTTGCCTTCAGGGATGCTCAGAAGGTATAACACTTTGTCTCTGGGTAGGAACACAACCTGACAGCGGCTCCCTGAGGACTATATTTTTCAACACATAGCCATTAGATGAGGAGGATGCCAATCCTTTTTGACGTTGATGGCTTTAGACTGACACATAACATAGATAGGGAGAATCAGCCAGTGGGCAAAGGGCTAAGAAAGTCAAGTGGATATTGACTCTGTTGTTCTCTGATTAGGCATGTGTTTATAAGGTTGCATATCATTGTGGAGGTGGAATGTTTCCCAAAATGATTTCTTTAAAAAATGTTTAATCTGTGAAATATTCTTATCTCACCGTAGGTATTTGAAGAGCCTCACAAGCAGTAATTGGTTCTGCTTTGAACTCAAATACACATTCCATTCATTATAAGCATTCCTGAACAAAATAAACATTTGTCTTTCATGTTGTCATGATGAAAAATATGTAGCTTCTCAAGGTAACATCAGTGTTGTCACTCAGCTCCTAAATGACTCATCGATCGAGAGGAATGTTACAGGTAAAGCGCTTTGGGTATCGTTACAGGTATAGTAAAGCGCTATATAAATACAGACCATTTACCATTTATCATTTCAAGACTTGGAGTAAACTGAACATTTCTGCAAGCAATGACTGAGATTAAAAAAAACAAAGAACTGGAAATTAAATTCAGGGTTTGAAATGAGCTTTTGATATATTCGGATGGTTTTCTCTGTGATCCCTAATATCAACAGAAGCAGTAAAATGTAATTTCAACCTGCGTCACAATCTTTTGGACAACCGCAATAAACAGCAGCTGTTTTGCCATTAAAGATGATTCAGTTGCAAAGATCCCCAACATGTCTCAGATCTGATGTGCATTACTTAGCACAAGACATTCTTATTTCATATTAACAACGATTTAAGGATGCCTCTAGCTCTCTAGTTACAGCAGCTGATTTCTTCTGACCACAGAGCAGCTGTCAGATGATCAGTCCCTGCTATACCTCTTTCCTCCACACCGTGTCACTATGCTGGGGCTATGGAGTGACGTGTGGCCAAGAATCAGTCTGTTCCTCCAAATCAAAATATACAACAGTAAGACACCATTTATAGCTTTAGCATAAATGGACTCAACGGGCTCCGCTCTGCAAAGATTAATTTTACTTGGTTAACACACCCGTCTCACACACTTAAAGATGTGAGTGGCAGTAACACAGTTAGTGCACATAATGATTTTTCATCCATTGTGAAATATAATTCTGGAAACCCACCCGTGGCTGTTATGCTGTAAACATCTGTCCAATGAGGCATTGAGAAGCAGCCCTGGATTTATAGCTGATTCATGTCAAACTTGTCTTACATAATTACACAAAGTGCATCGATTTGAATGTTGACAGAGTGTTTATTGTCCCCTGGATCTCATATGGTGCTTGTATAGCTGTGCTTTGTTTCAACACTGGACTGTGTGCTACTTTTGTGGTGAGCTAAAAACATGTTATAGTATTTCTAAATTATGTATTCGCATATAACATGCACGGTGCTGTGCTGTAAATCTTCACACCCACATGATCCATTATTTAAACATTATTAGATGTATTCATTCTCTAAAGTTAACCTTCCCTTCAAATAATACTGCAGAAATAAAAACCACAAGGGGCATAAAACTGTTACGGCTATGCTCCTCGTATGTAAATTTTTTTGTGTCTATAATGATGTGTTCGACCGCCATGTTGACACTAATGAATTTTAAGTTAAAGATGCACCAGCGCTTTTAGAAAGATTGTTTAATAATTTACACATTTTCCATTGCAAACATACACCTTGCCTCCTCATGCGTTCACCACTTTTCCATACTATTAAATGCAGGCCCACAGCTCTGCTCTTTGTGTAACACATAAAGTAAAATAAACACTTGGATGAGCAGTCCAGCACAGCAGTGTAGCACCAAGGCAACTTCAAGCTCCGAACTTTAAAATATCTGCCAAAGCGCTCTGTGCTCAGACGCTCCGCTGTCTCCGTTATGCCCTTGTAGCGCCACGTTTATTGTTGTTGTCCTCTGATTTTCATCCGTGCTCCTTTTTGTTCCGGGCTGATAGTAACAATGCAGTTCATCGCTGTGCCCTAAGCTCTGACAAGAGGATCAATCAGAGCTAATGAAGCCTGGGAGGAGGTGAGAGAAAGCAAAGAGGGGATGGAGCCAAGGGGGGATGAGGATGAGGTGGCGGGAGGTGGTGGGGGGAGTGCCGGGTTTTACTGGAGCAAAGAGGAATACTAGAGCCAAGGGAGCAGAGAGAGAGAGAGGATTACGAAAAATGACACTTCTTTCTCACCTCCTCGTTTCATGCAAGGAGGAACTAATTCCTCTTTCCTCACTTGCAGTGTCTGAAATGATCATTTCTACACCTGATGGCTGTGGTCTAATATACACTATCTACTGTGAGCTCCATTGCCGACCCCTGATACCGGCAACTCAGTTATTTCATGTTATATATTTTTTTCCTTTTTTTGCAATCTCTATTTGCAGAGATTTAAGCCACAGTTTACATGGTGCGTGCGTTGCATATTTATTTTTCAATCTGTAGGAAGAATACTAAGAAGTGAGTGAGCATAGGAGATGCCACTCAGTTTATTTCATATGGAAATGTCTGCATTGATGAATATTAAATCAGACTCAGAAAATACATAACGCTACACTATTCCCATTCGGTGTCTTCATCTTGCAGTTCACCTTCGCGGGATAATCCAGTTTGATACTTCTAATGGATCCTCTATTAAAGGGCCAATGAAAAGCCTATTATGTTGTTACCTGCACCCCTTTAACTTTATGCAAATGGTTCTACACACACATAAATGCACGGGTTCCCTCCAAGCACTTGTAATAATAAATGTGGCAAGAAGCTTTATTAATGTATGATGTGTGATTAATGCGAGGTGTGTAGTCAACTGGATTCCTCCACAGGATGGACGACAGCGGCAATAAGGTGGAGGGGGGGCTTTGATCAGTAACAGTGTAACCTCAGGTGGGGAAATAATTACACATGCCCCGGATCTGAACAACTCGGAGCCACATGGGGGATGATCCACGCTGCAATGCCCGCCGGAGGACCTGATTTTTTTTATTTATTTATTATTTTTTTTACAATTAAGATGACCAACACGTCATGATCACTGCTGAGATTAGCACCGCCACCTTCGGGAGCCAGTGTGAAGCATGGCCCAGAACTCATATCCCTCGGCCAAATCCCAAGCTCCTCATTATTGCAGCCTCAGCCCTTGATGTTCCATAATCCGCTGTCATTGGCTCTTCGGCTGGTGGAGGCTGAGAAAAAGAAGTACATCCCAGCCATCTCGCTCTGCTCCTTGCGACTCAGCGGGAGGCGAGGGAGATGGGGGGGGGGGGGGGGGGGGGTTGCACATGCAGAAACAAAGCGGGCCTGCAGAGTCATAAATCTCCTCCCCAAACTGAATGCAGGAAGTACAGTACATGAAGAGCCGTTCTGATAATAGCTGCTTCTGTCGCTCCTCCCCCACTTATCATCATCTCCCTATCTCCCACTCCCTTTGCTCTCATTCTCATTACTCCTCCTCTGTTATGTCTACATTCAATTTTCTCTATGCGGTGCTAATAACATCTCAATGTCAAGCATCCATCCATCTGCTTGTGTCTATCCTGCATATCTTATTTTGTTCTCCTGCTCCAGTCACGACCAACCATGATCACACAACTGCCAGTTGGACAAGATCTAAAATATCGGGAATGAATGACCCAAGAGAGTCCACTACGCCGCTAAGCTGTAGGAATTTATTGCACACATGAGCACACCGACCATCATCATTTGGCAAAACTGAAGTCAAACTAGTTTTATTCAGATTATTCAGGAGGCATCTTTTACTGTACGGAATTTAGCGAGACTGGCAACACACCTGATTTGGAGGTAACTTGTGAATTCAGATTGCTCTTTTTCTCTGCTCTGTCTTTGCTTCCTCTTCTGCCCTTTCCTTGTCTTGCTCTGTATTTTTTTTTTCCTGAAGCCTCTTTTTTCGGTTTCCACGTTATATCTCTCTCAAAGCCTCAGGGCTTTTTTTCAACTGCAGTTTTAGAGCAATTGATTATACCACACTCGCTCTCCACCATAGCACTTCTCCTGTGTGAAGCCCCAACACACACACACACACACACACACACACACACACACACACACACACACACACACACACACACACACACACACACACACACACACACACACACACACACACACACACACACACACACACACACACACACACAGATTCATCTCTCCTTGCCCACCTCTCAATGTACCACTGGACTTTTCTGAACATACAGTATTTGTCTCTGCCTTTGCAGCAGAGAGAGAGAGAGAGAGAGAGAGAGAAAAGATCCATGTGGCAGAAACACACACTGATGCTGATGCTCTTTGCAAATAAGACAAACACTGCTATAAAAGGATGCATTCTTAGAGAGGAAAGGTTTAGCTTCTGTGTGGAAGTGAGAAGACAAGAACGTTCAAGGGAGAACACACGCATATTAACAAGCTTCCCATCTCGTCTCGCATCCACTCTGCCTCTCTCTCCTCTCCCTCTCTCTTTCTCTCTCCCTCTTTGCCTCACACACATGCATAGACAGACCCCCCTCTCACACAGGAGTGGATAGAGAGCGGTGAAGAGCAGAAGGAGCTGGGTGGAAGGAGGGCGACAGGACGGCTGTTGTTGATTGAACAAAGCCAGGAAAGGAGTGCGCAGTCCTGGGGAGAAGAGCAGCTGTGAAATGCCTCGAAGGGAGCCTGCCAGCTACTCCTGCAGAGACCTGAAGGTAAGCCTCGTGCACCGCTGATGGAGGAAAAGAAGAAAAAAAAAGCAGAGGAAGAGACAGAGAGAGAGGAAGGCAGAAAAGAGGTTTTTAAAGCCGCTGATGCATGATACGACCGTGGTACCACGAGAGCTGCTTCCTCTCATTCTGACTGTGGATGGCATAGCATGCTGTGATTGCATTTTGTGTTTCATTGCAGAAGTCAGAAATCCCATCTGGAAAAAAGTGTGCATCACTTGAGGAGAGATCAAAAACTATGAGAGTCACACATTTCGAGGCAGAAACCCAAATGACACATAGGAAGAGAGCAGCAAGTGTTGACGGAAAAAGTGGCCGGATTACCCTCCTGCATCAGTTGCAACCTTTATCATCACATCTTGCCTCCTTCGTCTTATGGCACTGCAGAGATACATAAATCATCACCATGCATCTCCTTGCCCTCATGGCGGGGGCAGGGTAATCAAAAAGGCAATGAATTTCTCTGACGCAAGCAGAGAAAAAGCCTGTCAACACTCCTGCTGTTTGTGCCTACTTGGGTGCCCTGCTGTAGTTCTGTCAGTGCAGCGCAGGAGTTTTACAAGCGCAAGCAGCAGGAGCAAACCTACAGTGAATATGCATATGCGTGTTACTGTAAGTGCATGTGTGTGGGTGGGTGTGTGTGTGTGTGTGTGTGTGTGTGTGTGTGTGCGTGTGTGTATGACTAGGGAAGGGGGTCTTGTACTACCAACGCGCAGCGCAGCGTGTTTTACCTCTTGCATGTTCTTCTACGTTCAATAAAAGCAGGAGATAAAGCAGGGTGATAGCCTGTTCCATGAATATTGTAGACTACACCAAAAAGCATTGATACAAAATCATTTATATTGATTCCCTTGAAACAGTCTCGCTGGCCTGAGAATTAGGGTTCCTTGCTTTAATGTCTGATGTACATCACTGTTTTCTCCTCTGCCGTAGCTCGAGTTTAGTGCACTCTGCAGGATCCACATCTCAAGACTTGTCGCTGTAAAACTTTGATGACAATGCAGTGAGCTCAGCCGCAAAATTAATCAAGCACAGTTTTCCCAGAGCTCCTGTCCATCCTGGTATTGTCTCATCGGGGACTGTCAAGACAGTGTCAAGGCAGTGTGCGGTCATTATTTTTTAATATCTGCTCTCGGGCACAAGGTGGGGGGAGGGATAACTGAGCACGAGGCTTTTTCTGCTGTCTTCATTAACCACATTTTTTACACATCGCACAACCTCGGACCCGCTGGAGCAAAAGGGAAAAGGACAGACCCCTGTGACAGAGTGATTCCTTAATAGTAGCCTTGCAACAAAACCTGCCTATATGTGCCACACTTCGGCTACTTTTATCACTGTAATCTACCGTGACCCCTGCTCACAGTTGGTTGAACCGTGATTGGCTATTTAGAGAGCGTAAGGGAACGTGCTAACTGCTAAGATGTAATTTTTTTTTTGATGGATGGCCTTTGACCTTATTATCAGTGCTATCATCATGGCCACAATTGATGGCTGTGCACCTCGCTCCCCTCCACCTCGGTTATTGTCCATGCCCCGGTCCCCTAACAAGTGGACAAAAGAGGGCAAAGGGCAGATGTGCTGCTCAGCAGGCTCTAAAGAGAGTGTCAAAAGAGAAGATGCTGTGAATAATTAATTGGATCTGTTTATTTAGTCAAGACTCCCTGTCTCTAGGGGATATAGGGAAAGCTCCGTTCTTCAAGCAGATTCACATTCTCTAATACCGCAGCGGCGCATTTGTGTCAAGAGCTTAGCCAGGCGTGAAGATTTTTTTTATTTTTTTGTATTTAGTGCCCTGGAAAATGTGTGTGCATCTCCAAGTACTGCATAATAATACAGTATTGCTTCTGATAGACCTACATGCAGACCACTTATTTATGCAGCACTCCTGAAATAGTTGTCATCTATAGATTTTCCTTCAGCAGTAGTTTGTACACTTGAAAAATGACTGTACTGTTTAAAAGTCCCAGCAAGGCACACTTTTAAGCTGTATATGAATACAATCCGATCTTGTGGTGTTTGGATGGAACAGACAAGCCACATAAAATTATTTCTTACACAATCTTGTCTTCCTCCAAGGAAAATCGCTCTGTTTATGCCCTCATAAATCTGTAGCCGATGCAAATTGGTGTGTGTCTACTGTATCTTAAAGTGCCACCAATGATGCTTATGCACCAGATTTATAGTGCATCCCACTCACTGTTTCGGCTGCAACTTCACAATGCATGCTTTTCCCCCCACCGTCCTGTCACACATAAAGTTGATACAGTGCTGCTGCCGCCACATCCTACATGCAGCACAAACAAACCTTCACCTTCTGTTTGGCAGAGAGAAGACTGCATTAGAAATCATCTCTTTGTTCCCTCATTGTCAGTCTGTCCAGCACACCTATGCAAACACAAATGGACATGAAAGTATGTGCTTTCACACACATCCGTGGTCTCCCATCATAGATAAGGGATAAGGACAGAAAATATTGTTTTCTGGCTCTTTGAGGTTTCACGCAGCTGGGTTCTGCATCTGTAAAAGTTACGAAATAAGTAAAAATGGCTCCTTTTTCCAGGACACCTTGTTCTTAGCATCTGTGTGTGCGCTCATGTGCAACAGTGGTTATCCTGTTCAGGACGTTTGGAAGGAATAATGTTCATGAAGCGAAAGTAGCCAGATTCCAGTAAGACTATTCAGTATAATCAGTCACAGATTGCATTTTGACAGATGGGAAAATGCATTCCACTATACATCCCATGTCCAGGTGAAGTGGCTCCTAAGAAGGCTCATAATGGCTTGTGCTCTTATCTGTCAGCAGCAGCTTATGTGGAATGGCATGGAAAGTTGTACAGTGTCTCTGGCCCTTGGCTTAGCCAGTGGGGCTAAACCAGCTTTCATCAGGAATTATTTTAATAACGAAGGATCCTTTGTAGTTTTCATGCGGACCTCTTTGTTAAACATGGCAGACAATGGCAGAGATGCGTTGTTGCCTCATGTCCACCTGATAAGCATTCAGGTCAGGTTAGTTGAACTAAATTGAGTTATGATTGTGTTACAGGAGGTTTTGCATTCATGAAGCACATGTACTTGAAAAGACCTCATCACATACATGCAAGCGGATCTGGATTGTTTAATATCGTACGTGATTTAGGGCAAAAGCAGCCACAGTCACATTAATTGACTTGTATAATGAATGCCCATGGACATGACTTGCTTACACCAATGCAGAGGCACAACAGCAGCCCCACTAAATTCACAGAAGATAGTTATTCATATTGTGTCAGGACTGCTTATTTCATTTATATTTTATTTGTTTACTTTTAACAAACGATGCACATTAATCAATGTCACTGTAAATGTACCAATTTAGCTTCACATTGAGTGCAAACAGAGGACATACATGCAGATGCTTCATTTTGTGCACCTGAAAAGAATTCAGTGTTGCTCATCACCACAGTATCATTAGGATGCCAAATGCAAACACATCAGGTCTCCTCAACATCTGGAGGGATCATTTTTTTTCATATTTTACATATGCATCTATGTGATATGAGCATTCATCGCCCAGAGGACTGTTATCCATTTTCATTTTTCATTTACATGGATGGAAAATGAAAATGCTGCAGTAACTGTACAGTATTTTGCCAGCAGAATACGTGAAGAGTGATGGCAAGTTGTTTTTATTTACTTGTTATTTCAACATGTTTTTTTTTGGGGGGGGGGGGCGTTTTCTAAAAAAGTGCTGAATGTTTTCTTCAACACCGACTTGCATCACATTTATACGGCTAGGACTCATTCACACAATGTCATCTGCTGCCAGGAACAGAGGTGTACGCTCATCGCTGAAGGACACCTCAGCAGAAACTGCACTGAGCAGAGGGTGTGTTACTCAGCTGCTATGCCAAATGCACCAGTCTGGGGATTTTTAACATGCTCCTGCCAGGTCATAATCCCATTTCATTGTGACTTGCTATGTGCTGACTATAGAGAAGGAGGATCCTCAAAGGGACAAGCATGGGGACACAGTGAAGCATGTCAGGAATTCCAATCAACATCAGTTGACCTTTGACTCCTCCAGCATTCGCCATGCGCTGCCTGGCTCTGCAGTCCCGCCCTCCCATCTTCCCCCTGCTCTCCTGTCCTTTGCAGCGAGGTGACGCTGAAGATTAATGAACCACATGCAGCATCATGGGATTAAGTTGGATGCAGAGGATTTGTATAAGTGGATTTGATTTATAAACAATCAAAGGATTAGTTTGTTGAGAAGAAACGGGGTGTTGGGGCGTATGTACACCCACCCAACCTTTCACATCGCTCTCCATGAGGTTTCACACGCTCCAGGCCTGCATTGTTGAAGAGGGTGCTATTTGGCTCCGGTAGGTGTTGGGTTTTAATCCCATCCACTCCCACTTCAGCAACAATGTGAAATCATGGCTATCGCTTCTTCTTTCTATTTTTTAAAAAACTGAGTCATCGTAGTGGAGAACCAAGGTTCTGAAAGGTGCAATGGCATTTCTTGGTTCCAAGGCTGTGTGCAAAATGTACTGTAAAGGAGAGAGAGAGGGAATGGGGGACAGCGAGAAGGATATATGTGAAAGACAGAGAGAGAGAGAGAGAGACAGACATATCATTAGGGAAATTGTTTCTCCAGTGTGAGTCAAACGTCTCGGTGCAGCAGTGTCACTCCGGAGAAGGTCATTCATGAGAAGGACACAACTGGATACACTCAGCTCACTATCGGGCATAATGGGTAAATGGTTGAGGGACAGTAAGTTTGTGTGTGTGTGTGTGTGTGTGTGTGTGTGTGTGTTTGTGCGTGACTGCTTGTGTGCGCATTTGCTAGGCCTGGAGCCAAACTAGCTGGGGATGTTTTTAGTCATTTGACCCGCCCGACCTCAAAGTGTCATAAGTGAGCAGAGATAGGGATGAAGCCATGTTATTTTATGGGCCAATCTTAGCCTGGGACATAATAATGACAGGTCCAGTAACCATGACTAAAGGGGAGGAGTGAAGGAGGTTAGGGAATCAAGGAAATAGAAAGTTCCAGTGCTTCCATGGCCATGGAGACAGCAGATTAGCCAGACCGTACTAGTCTAGATATCTATCTCATGCAGTGATTCTGTAACTGTAGTTGCTGTGTTAATAATCCTGAAAACTGGTGCAACGTATTTCTTTTATAATTCTTTTTTTCCCCCCAACTTTTCTGCCTTTCTTTATTTCTGCCTTTTTTCCCCTTAGTCTCTCCGGTTTTAGCACTGTATTTGATGAATCAACAGAAAACTGCAAGCCATGACCTCAAAATCTATGGATGAGTGCCCACTAATAGTCAAATTTGTATTGTAAACTGAGGGATATTGCTGAGTTTGCAGCATCTTACTGCCATTTGTAACCCTGTCATGTTCAGCGGCAGGGTCACGAGGGAAAAAGGGAACAGTGAAAACATAAGCACTATTGTCAGATAGGAGTCTGGTCCGTGGATGTTACAGAAATGCATACATTTGAGATAAATTTTCAAAATACTGCTGATTTTTGGATTTCTGAAAAGTTATGCTTGACTGCAGCAGGCAGCATCCTCAGCATTTGCAAAACAGGCACATCTGTGAGAATTTCAAACAGAAAACAGCTTCCCTCCGCAGACTGGAAATGCTAAATTTATTGTCTCCATTAAATGAGAAATAAAAAGAAGTAACTTGCAGAAACCGAACAGATTACAATTATAATGATCACGTACAAATTATAATTTAGATAATTAATCTGTTATGCTTTATCAGTGGCGGTGATTAGTATTGATAAAAAAAAAGGCTCTCTCAATTACAAAACAACTCTTAAATTCCAGAATAGCACACAGAGCTGACAAAACAAGTTTCCAAAGTTCTGAAAATGTAGGAAATTAAATCACAAAGCAAGGGCTATTCTGTACAATACAGACTCCAGGGGAAAATTATAGCCCTTGCCACAGGTTAGAGGGGAAAAAAAGGCAATTTTGCTGTGCTCCGTACAGATTATTGTTTACAGCGTGCAGCGTCAGCAAATAGGGAAAATATATGTACTGTAGATATCCCTTAGGAAGCAACTTCTCTAGTTTGCTGGTACCCCTCAGCTTTAAGCACAACAGATGAGTGCTCTTGTTATCAGGACACAAACACAATTCAGCCAAAGCATCCTGTCACTCTCCTGGTAACAAGATAAATGCTTGTTACCCTCTTAAAGCGCCGAGATAAAACACCCCAGCTGGTATCCATGTTCGAACACCTCTCATTTGAGCTTGTTGAATGTGCTACCGCGAACAGACACTGCAATTACAGCCCTGCTGAAAATACACACAGGTCTGGAGTTCACAAATCTCCTGAGAGCCATGTTTAATTCATGAGAGAACCTAAAATGAGTCAGAAAGCGAGACCTTGCAACCCCTGTAATGTATTCAGCAAGGTTTTTTGAAAGCTTTGTGTGTGTCCCGTGCCTCTGCTCCTCTGTCTTGTCTGTCTCCTCCCTGCTCAGATGCCTGTCACGTCACTCTGCCCTTTGCTTTGGACCATCAAAGTCAACACTACATTCCTGTGTGGATCTGATTTGTGACGTGGTCCTCTCACTTCCCCATGCTCGCTTTTGCATTCCCTCTCCTCACTTGTCTGTGATCAAATAGAGAAACATCAAAGACAGATGACAAAGAAATGTCAGATGTTGTTAAGGTCAGGAACCAGCGACAAAAGTAATTTACCCGTGGTCTTTTGCTTGGTTAGTTACAAGGCCCTTGTTCTTTTCAGTAAATTAAAAGTAGTTGATTTTCGAACAACACCCAAGGGCTCTGTAAGTTAATTGCCTCTTGTGGAGCTCCAAAGGTGTTGTAAGATTGCTGCTAAAATTACAGCTTTATCTGAGCCCCCCCTCAACACACACGCACGCACGCACGCACGCACGCACGCACGCACGCACGCACGCACGCACGCACGCACGCACACACACACACACACACACACTCTCCTCTATAACTACAGCAGCGACTGTTATTAAATCCCACAACATTCTGGAGGCATTGAAAGTGTTCCCTTTCTACTTCTGCTGTCACTTTGGACCTCACATAACAGATGTTTAAAAATACCTATTTCGGCATACAACTCGGGAGCAGAGAAATACTCTTTAAAATCACTTCACACTATAGTGTAGACTGTCAGCACATCACCTACTTGCTCCAGTGGAGCTAAAAACAACCACAAAGATAATATGTACACTGGTTTTATATTAGATTTAATGTAAAGTAAAAGACACAACTGGATTGTCTGTGACAGACGGTACTTATTCGTCTGTCTCTAAATGATTAAGACAGCGATCACTGCCTTTGATCGGATGCGATGTGGCCGGGGTGGTGTGGTGTGAGAGCAGTTGTGTGTCTGCATCTGTGTGCGCATGTGGGCACATGCAGTCGAAACAAGCCTGGCAATGAGGAGCCCGCTCTTTGGGAAAATGACATCATTGACAATGCTGCAGCTGAGCCTGCTTTATAAAGGCGAATTAGTCAACCGTAGACACTGGGTCATCTCCCATGTGACGCTGTCAGCTAGTCCATCAGCGTTGTGCGCTGAAACGTGTTAGTATTTATTCTAGTCTCGGTTTAAGCTGTAAGTGCATGTAACAGTCATCTTGGGGTTAACGATTGCTCAATTTGCCAATCTCTGTCTCCAGAAGAATCAATATGCAGCTGATTTATTTTGCCAAACACAGTGTGAGGGAAACACAATTCTTGGAAACGCTACTTCTTGTACTTAATGCATGTTTACATCCTACAGTCCCATGTGTGGTCAGATTTAGGTAACAAAAGCGAAACATGAATAAAAAAAAATGTTATACTTGTGTTGTTTCATGCAGATAGCATATTACAAGTACGGTTATTGTAGAGGAATTTATTGTCATTGACATGTTTAGTTTCATCATTTTCCAACTTGGCAATGTCTTATGTTCATAAGACTAGCAGTCTACTGCTATGATCATCATTCTGTAAAGTTAAACTTGAGTACAGCAGTGAGCCTAATGGTCATGTCAACATGCTAACATGATCACAATGACAACATACTGATGTTTAATAGATACAAAACATACACCAGCATGCTTTTCCTTGAGTGTACAAATGTGCTGCCAGTGCTAACAGTAGTGGTAGCAGCTTCTTGGATATGCCTACATCCCTGGATATGCCTGAACATCAAAACTCTTTATTTAGTCAAAATATTACATCCAGGACAAATGCAAACATTTGACCTTTTAAACCTCATAGTTCAAACTGCTCTCATGGGTCTCTGTGAGTTCTGATTACACCAGCTGGCAAATATTGACATATTGACAAATTGAAGCAATTTAAATGACAGGTAGATTTTAACGTGCTTGTGGGGATATGCTATACATCAACACAATAATGTTCGGGTAGGCATAACATATGTACTTCTCAAAGAGGTTGTGTCATTTCAATAGCTGAGGGTTGAAAGGCTGAAATGCATATTGGAAAGAACTTGTGTATGACGGTATTGTAGCTCTGACCTTTATTGTCTGCTGCATTGGTTGATTTTAAAATTGGTGAGCAACGGACTGAATATATATCGTTCCTGCAATCCGTAACAAATAGGACTGCTTTAAATTTCACCTTTGAGTGATGAATGTACTTTCCTATGTCCTACAGGTAAGCTTCAGCTGAGGATGGCAGGAGATTCTCGAGTCCTAATGGACCACAACATGGAGATAGGAGTCACACCTGCACAGGTAAAATGCACAGCCACCATATTTGCCCAAAGTGTACTACTTATTACAGTATTTCCACAGCTGGGAAATACTAGATGTGAGATATGAGGGAGATGATGTGAGAGAAAGGTAGTGAGGAGGTGGGGCTTCATTGAGAACAGGGGAAGCAAAATAGATGGAGAAGATACAAAGAGATGAGCATTATTGGTGGGGACAGAGCTATATGTGAAAGAAAACCAGACAGAGTTTTGAAGAATTGCAGGGAATGGGGAAGGTAAAAAGGCTTTTAGATACAGAATAGCTTTGCTGCATAGATACCTTATAGATTGAATAAGTGCTACAGACCATAAATTAAGCTTTACAAGGTGTGATCAAATCTGTTTCAGTATATAATTCAGTTTACTAGGTACTGTAGATGATAAGGAAAGTACCCCCCATTCCCTTCCAATAAGGGATGGTGGAGTTGTGCTTGTTATCTGTCCTGATTCCCCAGCTGATTGGAACTTATACAGCCTACTCGAGCCTGACCAGAAAGGCTCAATGAGAGAAAACACACAGCACTTACTACTGCCACATAGAGACAGCGAATGAATTTGTTTATGGACAATCACCACCAGGGACCATACTGACCAATTACAATGACCAAAGATTGGGAGGCACATCTTGTGACAGCTTTATCTATCACTCAATTAGCCCATCCCAGAGTGTGGAAACAAATGGACCTGTTTTAAGTGTGTTTCATTTCAAAGCTACATAGTGGTCATTAACAACAATTCAAAAAACAACTGCAAATGTTGGCTGTTCTTGTCAGAGGAAACGTTTGACAATTTGACTCTAAAATGCAGTGGACTGACTGTGTTCAGAATCTATATTTGATCCAGTATCCCTGAGCATGGTCTGTAATAAGGGAGCCCATTGACATTTGGTGAATGCATTGTCATCAAGCCGCTAATTGCGATGCAGGTCAATAAGCATTGTCTTTCAATTCTTCTTTGTCAAAACGTTCCTTAAACAAGGATCACTTCAAATCAATGTTGGAAAAATCAATACTGCACATGCAGACCTGACCCAATGTGCATATCCCACAGGACAGCAGAGAAACGGCACCTGACATCTTAATGAAGTTATCTTTAATATACTCGTCAAATGACAGGTTTTATTTAGCAGGATCTTCAATCGAAGGCAGTGCAAGGACATCGTAGTGCCTTAGATTACACTATTTCCCAGCAGAACTGTGCGAGCGATCTTCTCTGAGATAGAGCAGAGGAGCAGCTACTGAAAGCACAGTAGGATGTAACTTTCCTGGTGATGCAAGCATGACTCTGGAGAGAGATGGATCACAGGTGTCCGATTAGCAGTGAGACACTCAGAGGGCACAGGAGATGTTTTCATGCCCCGACACAATGCATTTCAATTATCAACTGAGATTGGAAAGTGTCCGTGTGCTGCCAAAGTGTCCTTGGGCCGTTTGAAAGGTGCCTTACAACTTTGTCCTGGTGTATGTTTCCCTTTATGTCTGTATGAATGAACGTGTCTGTTCAAAATAACAGCCAAGAAACTGACCAAATTCTATCCAGGCCCTCCTGGAATACCCTGCAGACTGTGCGGCATTCAATGTTTTCCAATAACCCTACATGCACTAAAACATGCAACGTTATAATCATGCATGCGTGTGCATGAAAGCAGCTTTCTGGATAAATGCAGGGTGTCTCCCCAGACATATACCACTCATCTTAAGGATACCATGAGGGTGTATTGCGACAGGATGGAGGATCTGTTCCTATCCTGGCCTGCCAATGTCCCATAGGGTGCAAGGAGAGGGAACACAGGACAGGGAGGGAGGCAGGGCACAGCTGTGGAGCCAGATCACCTCGCTGGAGCTAGGCCAACATAGACAAAGACCTCAGTGTCCTTGTGTTCTCGTTGTGTCCTCTCTCTCCATTTCTTTTTTGCCCTGTACGTATATATACATCCACTCACACCTACAATGTCATTGTCGAGCTGCACGGGGAAGTGACTCTATAACCGCAGATAATTTGATTTGGCTCCACCACAGCAGCATGGTTTTGTTAAGCTGAAAGAAAATCACATAAAAAACGCCTACATCCTGCAGTACAATCTCTATATAGCTCTGAAGGAAATATTAACTGATACAAATCCATGTTGGTACCATAAAAACGCACCGATTTGGAGAAAAACTTAATTTGCTGATGGTTTCTCTTCTTTCATTCTGTCTTTCCTCTTACTTTGCCACTCTTTTTTTTATTTTTCCTCTTCGACATAGGTGAAGAAGCTTCCCAAACACTTGAGGGAGGCTCAGATCTCGACAGAGCGAACCCACTTGATTTCCGATCCGGCAAAGAAGCCACGTCAGCGATACGTGCAGAAGGATGGCAAGTGCAACGTTCATCACGGAAACGTGCAAGAGACCTACCGTTACCTCAGTGACTTGTTCACTACGTTGGTGGACCTACGCTGGCGTCTTAGTCTCTTCATTTTCACACTGGTCTATGTAGTCAACTGGCTTTTCTTTGGGTTTCTGTGGTGGCTGATCGCGCTCATCCGTGGGGATCTGGTGCATGCTGACGAGGAGGGCTGGACCCCCTGTGTGGAGAACCTCAACAGTTTTGTCTCAGCCTTCCTCTTCTCCATTGAAACGGAGACCACCATTGGTTACGGTTATCGTGTAATCACAGAGAAATGCCCTGAAGGTATTATACTGCTTTTGGTGCAGGCCATCCTGGGTTCCATTGTTAACGCCATGATGGTGGGTTGCATGTTTGTCAAGATCTCACAGCCAAAGAACCGTGCCGAGACCCTCATGTTCTCACACAACGCAGTCATATCGGTGCGAGATAACAAGATGTGCCTGATGTTTCGGGTGGGGGATCTGAGGAACTCTCACATTGTGGAGGCATCAATCAGAGCAAAGCTGATCCGCTCGCAGCAGACCAAGGAGGGGGAGTTCATCCCGCTCAACCAGACTGACATCAACATCGGCTTTGACACGGGAGACGACCGACTGTTCTTGGTGTCGCCACTCATCATCTCTCATGAGATTAACGAGAAGAGCCCCTTCTGGGAGATGTCGCTCGCACAAATGGAGAAGGAGGAGTTTGAGATCGTGGTTATCCTGGAGGGCATGGTGGAAGCTACAGGTATGAAGGGGGTATGAATTTGAAAGGAAGGCAAAGATAGGTAGAAAAGTAGATTGGGAGGACATAAGGATGACAGATACATGGAAAGAGAGAGAGAGAGAGAAAGAGAAGGAGAAAATGTTGGAGGCAAGAAGTGAACTGAGTGGGAGGGATGAAGAATGGATAAATGGATGGAAAGGCAGAAGTGGCTTACATGAGAAGATGCATTGTGTAAAGGTGGGGGTACCTGTAAGTGCTGCAGATTGAAATGGTATAATGGATGGAAAGACAGAGAGACGAATTGACTCTCTCATAACATAAATTATATTCTGACATTAAAGTAAACAGTTGGTACAAGTTTTAATGGGGAAGTTGGGATGGACGTTATTTGAGGAAAGCTGGTTTCAGCTTCATCTACACAATTTCAAAGTATTGCCACTTCAACTGAGGCACATAACTAATAGCCTGAACCGCCTTGCATATATTTCTTTGTTCTTACCGAAGCCCGCATTTCCACTGTTGCTACTTCAAGGTTATGTCTTTGATATTGTTTATTTCCAAATGAATGAAGTGTAGCTACCCACACATACGATGTGTTTTGGGTAAAGGCGAAACAGTCCTGAAAAGTGCTCCTGGCTGGTTACATTTATGAGGCAGACATGACCAGGTGTTTCTGTAAAGTTCCACTAGACTGACATTTCCCCAGTTTGAGATGGTAGTCGAGTGCAAATGGAAAACACAATGAGTTCAACATTTAAAATGAGATTACAGTGGATGATTTTCTTAAATATAACACTCAAAGTTAGTGTTTTATTATTTTTTTAAACAGTAATCTCCTTATCATCATTAGAAATGTCACAAAGCCGAAATGGTGAATATTAATGTTATAACAATTCACTCATTTAAATGCAATGCATTATACATGTCGCTAATTTACTTCATTGGATACCATCAAACATCAGTTAACAACACACACATTAATCCTTTTAAAAACTTGTACGGACCTTTAAGTGATCAGGCGTGGCTTTGCATTCATCAGAACATTTCTGCCCTATTTTTTTCCCTCTCTCCTCCAAATCACCAGCAGTCATCCTGTTTTCTGCTCACGCTGCTGGGTACTTGACTCAGGCATTAAATCACCTTTCGCTTCACCGGCAGAGAGTATGGCAGGGGTCAAGCCGTCACCGTCCTTGACCGCTAGGCAGTGTACTAATCTGACCGTCCACTGGCCTTCCCCCGCTTTTTTCTTGTGTATGAGGCTTATTTAACAGAGCATAATCCTAGGTATTAAAAGATAACTACAGAATTACAGCATTTTATCCTTTTTACCATCAACAGGTGTCAACTAATTTGTCATCAGCTTTAACTAAATACCTTCACCTGACACAAATGATGAAGTCAGGATTGTACTTACAAAACAACATTATCCCAGACTGTTGGGATTTGATTAAAGCCTCCTGACATTAGTTAATTATGTCCTTTTAATTAAATTGTAAGGTCCTCAGCTCACACAAATTTATCTATTCTTCTGAAATATTACTAAATAACTCCTATAATGTCACTTGCTATTTTAAAAGAATCTGCTGCCAGTGTATCCAGGTATCAGTAAATGGATGACCAGTGCTGTGTTCTACAAAAGCTGCTTGTTTTCTGACCCAACAGAACAGTAGCGTTGTACAATAAACATCTGCGGTTCAATATCAAGCAAGTAATGATCTCATAAACTAAATCCATCTGAGAAGGATTAAAAACAGCATCTGATGAGATCCGTGAGTCGTCCAAGCTTTCAACGTCGTGAGTAAAAACTCACTAATAAACAAAATATCTACCACCTCACAAGTTGGACGCTGTCACATATTTTGGAAGTGACAGATAAGTGGGTGGCGAAATGGCTTCATTCTCTCCTGAGCCGTTAATTGTTTGCTGCATTGACAACCAGCCTAACTGTGAGTCAGGCTCTGGAAATCACTAACAACATGGCACTCCTACAGTGTTTGTGTTAAAAAGTAAAACAAGAGGATGACTTATTAAAGAACATTCTGCCCTCCTACTTGATGACACAGTGTAATTGCACTAATGAAGATACATGTAGTAAAATAGGCGACATACGCACTCTATCACATTGTCACAGTTAATGAACGCAAGACAGTTATAAACGGTCTCAGCACAATAAATTAGGCAAATTAAGATGAATTCATATTTGTATTATGCTGTACATTGATCATCTATGTAATAGAAAACAGGGAAAACTATTTATATAGAACCATGTTTTCATTTTTTTTAATCACAGTCAAGCGCAGACACTTTGACAATTTGTTTCAAATAAATAAACCTCCACAACACCAAGAATTATTTCTGAAGCTGAAAGAGTATTTCACCTATCTAGCTGCTTTCATGTCACAGAAAGCAATTAAGTTTACTGTTATCTGACTAGTTTAATTTACAGATGTATCTTCATCTGCACCTAGATCTTAAAACCTTCCCTTATTGTTTTCATCACATTTTTATTAAGCATGTATGAATGTATTTTTTTAATGTAATTTTAGAAATCAAGTGCAAGAATTGCAAGAATTTATTCACAAGTGATGATGGTCGGAGCTATATTAATGATATAATCAAAAATATACATCATTTTACCAGTGGTAACCATCCCCAGAATGGTATCTTTGATAGAAAGCATGGTAATCATCCATGGGTACCTACATAGCCATTAAACTGAAACTGAATACAAATAGCAGAGAGACCCCTGGATTTGAGATGTATTGTTTATGTCATCAGCCTGTATTTTTTTCATGTCAATGTCTTCGAATGCTTTCATTCATAAAGCCAACAACTAAACTACTCGCTTTAAACAAAGTAGGAATAAGCCACAGTTTATTGTAATGTTGCTGGTACTTCTTCAGCTGTACCAAAAGGCCAGTCATGTACTGTGTGATGTTGCCGACAACAAACCTTGTTTTAATTATTTAACTGTCTCTGAACTGAACATAGGGGGTTTAAGCTTTAGTCCCTGGTTTCCTTCACAGTACATTATTTATAAATAAAATAGGTCCTGTTTTGTTCCATTCCTCAGATTCCGGAAAGCATCTTGCATCAGTACTGTTGCTGTGTAAACAAGCATGTCTGTAGTGGGGTTTTTTTCCTGTTATACTTACTGGAAAAATCTACTAAAATGGGCCCTGAAGTATGCTTCGGAAATGATTATTGGCTGTGGTCTCTAGCGAGCATATTTGTACTATATCTGCATATAAGAGCAAACAGCCTCTGTAAATAGATTCATCCATGAAACTATTTTGGCACTAATAGTAAATAAATTGAGAATAACTGCTGTTGTGAAATGTTGCTTTTTGCCATCATTTAAGGATCTAGCATCGATGCATATCTTCTCCAATTATGCCACTGTTGTCACCTGCAGGCTATGTGTATTACAGCTGTAGCTGCTAATTTATAATTTACAGTTCAAGTACTAGATTTGCTCATTGGAGCATATTTTTAGTCAGTTATGGAAAAAAAGAGTTAACACTTCTTAGAGTCATTGTGTGCTCTCTGTCCTCCAACACTGTCCCTGTTGTGGGGGAAGAGTGGATGTTTGCCACTAGATTTTATTCCATTGCACAGAACGTAACATTGAAAAAGTACATCACAAGACAAGCCCTCAGTGTTTTTGTTTCGGGTATCTGAACGAGTGACTTTGAGTTGCCACGTTGCGTGCACAGGACATGCAACTGTGAAAAGGAAGCCTTGAGGGGAAAACTAAAAGTCATCCAAAACAAGGGCAAACTACAACTTGAACAAGAGCTTTCCAACTGTAGTCCCAGTATGTTCTCTCAAATTACTGAATTTGTTTTAAATCAGTTATTCAAATAGATTATTTATTCGAAACAAGCAGTATCTTTAATCTGCAACTAATGAGCTGTAATACTTGTGGGGTGTCTATAAAATTATTAGGTGTCATATTAGAAGTCATAATTTTATAATAATTTAGTCAGCCAGCTCACCTGGAACATCATTTTACATAAATAGACATTAGGTCAACTTGTTTAGCTTTTATGCTCCAACTGTGTCATTGCCTGGAAGGATATGCCAAGTTTAGCACATCAGCAAGTGAGAAGTGACAACAAAAACTTTGCCCCAAGAAAATTTAGAATCAGGGTATACTGGTAGATACTGGGCGGGGTTGGTGAAATTCAACGAAAATGAAAAGCAGCGACAACAACAACAACAGCAGCAACAGCACGTAATGGCAGCAATTACACCTGCAATGACACTCTAACATGCTCAACAGGTGTAGGGCACAGGGGTGACTAATAACATTAATGATAGCCTTTTTCCATATTTGTGTGCCAGGGCCACAGCACACACAATACCACCACCCTGATACTGACACACCTAAATGCAAGGCAGCCTTATCAAACTAATTATTATACCTGTATTTGATAAGTGAGAAAGGCGTGTTGTCAACAGAGCTATGACTGTGCCTTTATATTCAAAGATTATGCTCGTACTTTTGCACGCTTTATCCTGTTTACTACATTTGGGTAGGTTTGAGAAAAGTGTTGTGGCTGCTCTGATTGTTTAGGCGACGCTAAGCCGTGTGTCTAGTTTACATGCTGTGGAAATCCCCAGCTGTAGCTTTTGTAATGCAAGAAGCAACCAGTTTCACGTTATCGCTTTTGAGACGTTCTCGTTTGCTCAATGTTTCCTGCTTTCTCACTGTTTGTCTGATGAAGACAGCAGAAATAATGGAAAACTGTGGTTAGGTCAAGCATGCACGCACATATGGTTGTCAGGAATAAAATTATCTGAATTCTGTAATCTTTATTTATTACCATGGCTGCTGCTCATCTGCCAACTGTCGAGTCTTGAAGCACATGAGCTCATCACAGCACAAGTGTCTCCTACGCACACTGGAGCCTGCAGCAGACCATGTCTAAAAAAATAAAAAAATAGGTATTTTGCACAAAAGATGCGAGAGAAAAAAGCTAATTCACTGTTTGGAAGCCAAGAGCTTAGCAGCAGAGAAAAGGGGAACATTTGCATACATTATTTGCTTCTGCTTCTTGCTTCGTCGTGAAAAATGAAGTGTGCCTTCAACAACAGATAGTATTCCAAAAACTTAACATGAGTGTGTGTGAGTCTGGTTGATGGCGGAGTTTGGTTCAGTCACTTCAACAAGCTCTCCTTTTTAATCTCAACCCTCAGGAAATAATTGCTCTCAGAATTTATTTTCATAATCAACACAATCAAGACTATACCACTGCATCAGCAAAGTAGTAATCTGGGAAGTTTCTGTGACAAAACTCTCATAAAAATGATAAAGCTGGGTGCAACATCTTTTAAGTACTAATAGGACAAGATACTATAAATCTTAACAAAGCATCTTAATGTATTTGGGCTGCTAAACTGAGAATCCAAAACCACACATCAAATAATATGCCAACAACCTTAATAGACGCGATATAAACCCTTCTCATTAGGGAGTGAAAGATGCTATATTGTCTTTGATGATCTAGTCACAGAAATAACAAACATTTCACAAGTTAAATGTGGAAACTAGGCCACTCATAGAGGGAGAGCTGAAGAAAGTGTGCAAAAGCCCTTCCTCTCGCTGTGACATATCAATTTGGCATCTACATCTATTTAAGAGCACATGCTTGATGTTATTTGGAATATTATGTATTTACAGATTATGTAACAAAAGCTGGCTGAGTAATGCATCTAATAGAAAGACACATTTGCAGTTTAAAATGATCAAGCATGATATGAAACACTTTAAGGGAAGCTACACAGGCATTTAGTCAAATCAACTCATTTTACCTGATGTAATTAGTTGAGTTTTCCTAATGTCTTGTTAATTGAACCTGTCAGACTACTTTAGAGATTGAGGTGTTTAATGTGAGCCATTTCGGTGTAAAATGGGGAGTTGAATTAATGAACAGCTGAGAGTTCACTCCATGAATTAGGCTTATTAGAAAAAAAACTAACTATTTAGGCAGACTTCTCGTGGAGCATTGTTAGACATTTAAAACCCCCTCATATTCTTGTTTTTTTGTAGTTAGAGAAAACAGACACTCACAAATCACCTTACTTTTACTAAGTGATTTAAAAAAAAACAAGAAAAACAATTGTGTTCTAAAGTTCAGTTAAATTAACTGAGCTAGTTTTACATTTTCACATCTCATAACTCATATTTTTAAAGCAACGAGGGAGCTTAAGTTTCTTAGCTGCATACACTTTACATGGTTCACACAAAGCTGTGAAAGGTGGGGCTATGGTCGTCTTGCAGCACTTAAAAAGCTATGCACATGTAGCGTAATGCTAATTAGCAAAATGCTAAAGACCTGTGTGAGCTGGTGACAGTCATCTGAAAGACCAAGAAATAGTAAATAATATTCTCCTTAGGAAGCTTGTAATTTTAAGATTGAAAGAAAGTTATGGGTGTGCCAACTAAAAGTACACACATTTGACATTATTTATGCTAATGGCAAACGTGCAAGAGTGGCTTGCTTGCTAATTGTAAATGAGAACACTGCTTGTTTCCTCTAAGCCTTAGTACCTTACAGTAACTGTAGATTATTACACTTATTTATTTATTTGGGATAAATGGTGATTATATTTGCTGTTTGGTCTTCGTTTGATTGTTTTTGCATTTGGTTCACAATAAGCCATTAGCTGCTTTCTGCAGTTCAGCTTCTCCATTAATGGCCAAGTTCACACCAGGTAGTCTGTTACTGCAGGAAAAGCACAGGTGTAATTAGTACCTTCAATAACCAATGTGTTCTGCTGAGCTCAGACAGTTTCACAACTGCAGTATAAACATGTGCAGGCATCCTGATTTGTCATACAAGGAAAAACCGAGATGAAACAGTGATGGCCATGTTCCATCAATGAAAGTGTCCAAGTGAGTATTTTTGGATGCAAGTGGCTTCCAAGCATTGGATGCTTAATATGAGAGGGACTAGGCAGTATTATGATAACTGACTGGTGCTCTCTAACAGGAAAGCATGACAGACCACACCCTTCACTACTGGCTGCATCTGATTGGATGAACGCATCACTTATAGGCTCTCTGCTCCTGCATGTCAAACCGAACCTACATGGCGGCTCGTTTGGAAAGTTTGGGTTGTATAGCAAACAACTGTTGACCAAAACATGTTTATAAAAACATTTGGGGTGAGAAATGAGCCATGCAGTTGGTAAATCTGTCCTCATTTTACATCAATAAAGATTAGTTTAAAAGTTTTTTTGAAGTTTTCAGAAGCAGTAAATCATGTTGAAAGTTTGTTAATGTTTAAAATAGCCTAAACTTCAACTTTTTGCAAATCAATAGCAGGCAATGCTATGCCCTTTCGAACGAAATGGATTCTGACTATATCAAAATGCATTACACGGATGCTTACATAGACTATGAAAGATATGTGCACCATAAGTGTTTCAGTAAGCTTTGCATGCATAACAACATTACCCAGAAGCCAGTTCACCTAAATGGAATGCAATTATTTTTAATGTTTTCAATTCCACAAAGGCGTTTCCCACTACGAGGACTCAAAATATCTGCCATTAACAATTAAAACCCGACTAATGCACTTTTTGTCCGAACTCACATCCCTTCTTCTTATTCTTCTGCATCTGTCTTGAACAAGTCAAGAATCAAATATGTTATCCAAATAACAAGCACAACTTTTCCCATTCTGATGATGCTAGTTGGACAAAGCAATGCTGAGTTTTGAAATTACAGCTAGTTTCTGCATTGTCTCCAACATAGGACTAACATTACATCCAACTTTGTTTGAAAAGTACACACAAAAGTTTTGCTTTTCATTGCAATATTTTTTTTTTAAAAATGTAGTCTTGAAAGTAAATCTCGTGAAATGAAACATCAAAAAGAACTATTGTGCATTCTGCCTTACAAAGTTTACCGTTACACTGAATGGAACTGAGCCATTATTCATCTTACTTGCTGCTTTTATTTTGATGCAATAAATTCAAAATGTCGCACCCGTGTGACACCTAAGTTGGACCATTGTTCAATGTGTCAAAATTTCTATCACACTGCTGGGACAGTTCACGAGCAGAAACAGAAACTTGCAGTAAAGCTCTAAGACCAAGCCTTTCTGTCTCCACTTCCAGAACAAGTGCAGTTGCTAGAGTGGGCTGTGTGATGTGCTATTTTTATTCAGACTTGCTTATTGGCAAAAACACACTTAAGAAAATAAATATTGACATTTTGTGTGCAAATTCATCATGTATTTTTCACCACTGTGGCTTTCACAAACATGATGGAGGCTTACGGGAAACACTGTTGCCAGTTCTTGTACCTCCATGAATAATTAACTGATGCTGTCGTCCTCTTTCTCCTTACACCTCTTTCCATTTGTATGTGTGTGTTTGTTGACCTGACTTGTGTATGTTTGCCCTCGTGTGCTACATTTTGATGTTGTGTGCTTGTTTGTGTGTGCATACGCCCATCCATACCTGTGGCAGGGATGACATGTCAGGCACGAAGTTCCTACCTGGACACGGAGGTGCTGTGGGGCCACCGCTTCACACCAGTTCTATCGCTGGAGAAGGGCTTCTACGAGGTCGACTACAACAACTTCCATGATGTCTATGAGACCAACACCCCTACCTGCAGCGCCAAGGAGATGGCCGCTAAGCTTCGGGATGGGCCGCTATTGCCGCAGCTTTCCCTTCTCAGCCCTGAGCCCAAAATGCACACTTTTGACCCCCTAAACCGCCTGTCAAAACAGGATCCGCTCAGCCAGGACGACGAGAAGGAGGAGAGGGATTCACTGGGTGACAGAGGAGAGACTAATGGCTCAGCTTTGGAGGAGCCTCCATTCGCTGATGGACTGCCTGACTGATAGGCCACATCAGCTGAAAACCCAGGACTAGACAAGAGGACATGACAACATAACGCTTCATTTAGTCAATGGCCAGCTTGTTCCACTGCAGTGCTTGGAGAGACATCTGTCTCCAGCCCTCAAATCATGCAATACTCCTCTACTAGAGTGTCAATCTATAGTATAGATTGGTTTTGTAGACAAGTAAGTACACATACACTGACACACATGTACAGTATCTATATCTACACTTAAAGGTTGGTGGTTCAGATTGTCTTTTTATAATCTTAACGACCACCTACTGCTATAACTCAGCAGCTCAAGTTCTATTATGTAAACTTGAACTGAAACTGGTAGCCATGACAGCGTACCATGGGCTTATTATGGATACTCCAATATTCTCATTTTAGAGTGTGTTACTTCAGCTTCATTAGAGCCGAGTCTCATAACTCAGCTCACGTGTCTGACAGCAGCTTCTGCGTGGTAATGGAACCTTGCGATTGAAGTTTTTTTTTCTAAATGTGGGAGATTAATATTTCCTTTATCTGTCAGTGTTGTTATTCTGTCAAAAATCTCATTCACTTAGGAGGACAGGCATAAGGCTTCTAGTTCGCATAGGCTAGAGAAGATGTAGGAAACTGTTCTATAAAAGGCGTCGTGTACCGGCAACCATGATCCAGTTTTGTTTTCTTTGTCCACACCTTTCTTCATGGTTGTACTGTCATAAATACCCTCTTAGTTTGTGTCTGGTTGCGTCCCCAACACTTTGAGAGCCTTGACCCAAAAGAAACCAGCTAGTACCTCATTTTATACTCATTTTCAGGGTTGTAAACCAACAATAAGACCAAGGCAGATGCTACTAAAAGCAACACAGTCTCCCAAACACTACAATCCTATATAACTAAACTGCACTCACCAAGACAAATTTACTTTTTTGAAATCAATATATATATATATTACTTGCTCCTTTTCAGCTGGCTAATCATATATGAGACAGGGCAGTCACATCCTGGCAGCCATAAAATGAAAAACAATCTTCAAACAGGCAATGAAATGGTTGTTTTTTTTAACACAAATTGTGATATATTCCTAAACCTAACCATGTAGTTTTGGTGCCTAACCATAACTAAACAGCAAGTAAAAACTGAAAGTAAATGAGTGACAATGGAACTTCGAAGAAAATCAGTCTCACACCCAGTCACATGGGTTGCTGACATAAAATGCAGGGCCTTAAAATTTAATTTAATAGCTGAGGTTCACTATACAAAATTGAAATTACAGATACCAACAATGTCATTTTGACTAGTCGTACTTACACTGTGACAAGTCAGAATTTTTATTAAAGCTTTGTAGAACATCCTTCTGACTAGTCAAAATGACAATTAGTGATATCTGTAATTCAGTTTGGACTAATCAAGACAATAGTTACAGATATCATGAAGACTAGTCCAAATTGTTGTACTGTGAATTGTGATGCTGCTCATGCAAGGCCTTCCATTGAATATTGGCCCGGTGAGATTGCTTCAATCTCAGCAGAATGGTGGTTACTGTGGTGGATAAGATCGATAGAAATTGCCATGAAATAAAAAGTCTTCATCAGCAAGGAGTTTATGGAGAACGACAGCTTTGTTCATTAGAGACTTGTGGTTGGAATTTGCTAGAAGTTTGGCCTCGGGCTGCTCTGACGTGGTTATATGGTTACAGTTGCAGGGCCATAGTATGCTTGAAAGTCAAGATGTTAAACAGATCTACAATTTCATTCCAACTAGTTTAAACTTTCTTTTAGATATCTAATATGGACAATATAGATATGTTGAACTGAAGGGCATTAAAGATATCTAGAATTAGAACTAAGACCAGTCAGAATGAAACTGCAGATATCTAAAACTGGAGTTACAACTAGTCATAATTCAGCTGCAGATATGCAGCCGAACTGTAGATAACTGTAATGAGAAATCCCATACACACGAATGGAAAAAGTGACGTCATTTGTCCTGGGAAGAATGACATTGTGGATATCTGAAATGTTCTTTTTGACTAGGGAGAACTGAATTATGGATATCTGCAATACATATCCAGTCCAGCTATTAAATTTTAAAATGCCTTGGCATATGACTTATGCCTCATCCTTAAACAGACTTTGTGGCTCTTTGAAACTTCAAGCCTTTCCCACTGCATCACAGGTAAGAAAATGTTTCCTTTAAAATGAAACTACATTTCCTTTAAAATGTAAATGAGAATGCAGTTAAGTTGTATTGGAACATAACTCTGGGGAGACAGGTTTGGGAAAAGGTTACATATACTACTTATGTGACTCCTCTGAAACTCTTCTTGGCTAGTTAAAGATTTAATTCCTCTTGCCACTGCAGTAACTGAAACAATGATTCCAGCCCCTTTTTGGTACATAAAGCACAATTTCCCATGCGGGGGACTCCACACTGACCTAACCACCCACCGAGCCACCACCACTGGCTGATGCATGTCAGTCCTAGTTACAAGTGACATTCAAATGTAGATTCTAATATTTATATGAAGTATTTATGCTAAACTTCTATTTGAAATGTTCTGGATTTTTATACACCGTATATATGAATATTTCAAATGATCCACAAGCAAAATGACATTCTCCATGTATCCTTTTATGTTTGTTTTGCTTTACTTTTAAATATTTAAAAGGCGTTCAACCTTGATATTTTTCACTTCCCTAAAACCTGAGAGTATTGATGATAGTAACATATTTTCTGTCTTATATCATGAGTTTAGTCTCTGAACAACTCTTTGTTTGTCTCTTCTGTTCTTCTGAACATCACCTCTAGTTTTTGCCATGGCATTTGAAGTCTCTTCTATCCACACACACTTGGTTCAGTCTGCACCCCCTGGTGCTTGATATATTTTATGGCCCTTGACTACTGATTTGGAAGCTGACACTTGACCTATGTGGGCTGTGACCCACAATGTTTCTTTGACTTTCCTTTGAAGGACACAGAGCTTGCGTGCATGAATCAACCCTTATTCTCTCCCATTGTTGAGTAAGTTTAACACAGTAAGAAATACAGGGTATTTTCTAGGCATGCAAAGTACAAGATTTCTACAGTATAATATCAGAAAATGTATTAATATCAAATTATCATTTGTTGAAAGAAAAATGAGATTCCTGATACTTCAGTCTTCCACTCCCCAGTTTAATGATAAATTGTTGTTTTTTTTTGTTTTTTTTTTACAGATGTCTGTCCATTCAGTGTTTTTATTTTCACTGTGACATTTTAGCACCTTACTATGTATACCATTTGCTGAACGATACATTTGTCATTAGAGAGAGATCATCTTTCATTCCTGGAATGTCATCTGTTTTCTGTGTGTTCTCATGGGAATAAACATAATATGGCCAAAAAGAACAACATGTTCCTTTTAGATAATATACGCATGCATGAACAAGCGTATGAGAACGTGCAACGGTGGAGCCATTTTACATGCAACTTTGAATCTGATAATATGATACTACTTTCATTTTGAGTGAGACGCTGCACTGTATCAGCTGTGTTGCGGCGAAACGACATTTAACCTGTGTGGCTCTGGGTGAAACAACTCTGTCTTGCACACATGCTACCTGAAAATTGGATTAGCTGTGCATCAAATCATGAAAAGGAAACTCCAGCAACCATTATCAACACAGAACAATCTTGTCTTGCACTACACCTTGAGGCAAAAACTGCTTTATGCATGCTAAGGAAGCAAAGATAAAGATGATATCAAGATTTTAGTTGCCTAACTCCCGCGTCTGATTTTGAATGAATTATATAAATTTGTACTGCAATAGCCACTGTTTTCTCATGGATTAACAGCACTGAGTCTGCGGAGTCCTCAGGACCTAAACGGTATCCCTGAGTCGGCTTTATGTGCTCGGAGAACGAAATTATATGCAAGACACATGCACACACAGAGGAAGACACACCACAGAAAACAGCCGGCAGAGTGGTTAAGAAGCCTGACACAGCTATTAACTAGTGACAGAGAAAACACTGCAGAAGTCACAGAGGTAATCACATTTATCCAGCATATCAGAGTACAACCACTCAGAAGAATGAAACGTAATGTTACGTTTGATGACCAGTGTGACACAGAAATTCACTGAATTACAGCAATGTGCTGTCAAGGCTATTCTTGTCCGAGCTATTAAATTTGGAAGCGGAATCGTCAGCAAGCTGACAGTCCCTGATTCAAATCTGAATAATGTACGATGATGAATATAATGCATCCATTGAATGGTGCATTGAAATAGGTACCCAAGGCAGGTGCATGTGGGTGAGCGTGTGTGTGTGTGTGTGTGCGTGCGTGCGTGCGTGCGTGCGTGCGTGCGTGCGTGCGTGCGTGCATGGCCAACAACACATTTTTTCATACAATGACACACACAACTAAACACAAAATTATCCATTTAGGCTTTTTCCAAGTTAGACATACCCTTTTCACTGAGAGGAAATTATAAAAGAGGACAAAGAGAAAAAAATTCTAAAGCTGATGAATGACACCACACCATCAGAGCAACTAGCTATTGTTCTTTCTCTTGCCATGGCTAGCTAATACACTTCCCTTCTCTGTTAAATAATGCATGCTTGTTACGAAGAGGGAAACATTAACAACTATGTAGTCAGAATAAAACATCCTGCATATGAGAGAGAATTACAGGCAGAAAAAAAAAATCAGGTGGTGCAACACATTAGGAGCTCTTTCCATATCTCTGCTTTATCCATCTTGGACTCTCTCAGTTCTGTTCTTGCGAACAAGCTGACCCCGTCTTCTATTCAGAGGGGACTGACCAACACAGATGCAATCGAGCAGGATGAAGTGCTTTTCACATTTTTCATGTACTGCCTAGCGATGTTTTTCTTCTGCCTTCCATCCGGAGACTAAACCATGCTCCTAAACCCCATTGTCCCCTTTTTAGCAACTGTCTCCCTGCTGCAATTATATCTTATTAAGCATTCAAATCTCCTTTTACATGGCACTGTAATGGTTCCCCTGTCTTCATTCCCCCACAGCTCCCACTGGAAAAAGGCTTTATGTATGTCATTTATTTCCTTTTCTCTCTCTTTTTTAAAGCTTGCAGTTTAATTCCTCCTCTGCATGTTGCATATTGGCTAAAGCCAGTTCTGCACATGCATCTTCACATGCAGCTGTGTATAAAATCCGGTGAGTTTACTGGGAATCTTTCTCTGCAGTTAGTCTGAACAAATGCTGGAAGCATCCAGAATCCAGCAGTGAACATGTTAGAAAACCTTATGTAATACAGCTTCACACAGAGCAAATGAACCAATCACAAGCTGGGGGGTGACGTATTTCGGTCTGCTGTTTGTTCGTGGTGAAAATTTGTTTGGAGCAGGTTGGTTAAACAGTCTGAGGCAGTTGAGGTAAGCGAAGCTGAGGAAAAAATCTTTTCAGAACTTGACACGGGAGCCATATAGAGGCTACTTATCCATCCACATTATTCCTAGAGCTGAAACATTGCATGCTACCAGCCTCCTGTCTAACCCAGCATCCTCACTACACATGTTGAAGACTGTCATGTGTGAACACAAACATTTTAAAGACGCTGGCCTGACGTATGAAAAGAAAGACTGCGAGGTAAGTCTGTTGGGTTGTGCATAAAAGGAGGTTGATAAAGGCTCTCTTTCCTGAGTATTGAATGGAATGGGCAGACAGAGACACAGAGAGAGAAACCTTTGCCTTTTCCCAGCCAGTAGACAGAGGTCTGCCCTTTGATGTTTTTGGACGATGGTAGCCTTTGATGAGGATTTCTATGGCTGTAGAGTGGCTGTGGCTTCAAATTGAGCTGGCTGAGCATCACCTGCTGAGAAGTGCAGGCAGGCAAGACGGAGAACCAAAAATATTTAGGGAACTGCACAGTTGATTCCAAAGTTGAAAACTTAGTTTGACATTATTGAAAACACACTCGATGAGGAGAAGATTGAATGGTATGGCAAATATGAAACTAAAACTTTAATTTGGACAAAATCAAAATGTAAAAATTTCAGTCAGAAAATTTCTGTCCACCGAGCCAGCTAAAAATAACCCAGCTACAACCATTTGTCCACACTAGCCTTGTAAAACAAGTCATTGTCAATAGGTCTCAAATATCATCTTTTATCTTCTTACTATTATCTTCAGCTTACCTGTCCCTACTTTTCTCCACTCATGTCAGTTCCACTCTGTGTGTTTCTTTCTGTGGTTTGTTGGACAGGAGTAGATCCAAGCGTGGAAACAGACACAAAAGTCTGTGCAGAGCAGACATTAGTGGACAAAGAGTAGCACAGGAGAGCCTCAAAACAGCAATAGAGACTCTGAGCTGAAATGAAGCAGGTGCATATAATTTAGGTAAATAATTATTTTTTTTTTTTTTGGTTTTTGTGGAGCACTGGCTTCACACTGGACTGCACTCTTGCTTTTCCAGTGTGCAACCGTTTCAAAGGGTAGGGCTCACATGCACTAAAATGCACTAACATGAGTGCACAGCTGGACCAGCTGCCAAAACAGAGCAGAGAATGTAACATACATGCAGAGTGAGTGTGAGTCTCTGCTAAGGATGCCATTACGCAACTAGATCTTTACAAATCAGATAGTTGTAGTAGTTAATGTTATATTTATGTTCAAAATCTTGCATATTGCACCTTTAATGCAAAGATATGAGAATGATATAGTTACCTAGTGCTGATAACTAACAAAAAACAACAATGGAAATTAAAAAATTAGTTCCATTTAATGTCAGAAACTTTTGGAGTTGCAGTTTTTCTAATGCTCTGCGAGCCAATTCTGTCACCCGAGGCCTCATTTAAAACTGTACAAGCCAATAGAGCATACAGGGTTGGAGTAATTAACACTGACCTTTTACCATCATCATCAGCCATTACTTCTACATTAATACTGCAGTGAAACATGAACTGAATTTAGAGCTTCTGCGTGAGCTGGAGAGAAGAGTTTGTAATCCGCAATCATTTTGCAAGACTCATCCTGGTGGAGCAGAAAGCAACACTGCAAACACTAGATGTTGTGATTGGGATTTTAAAAAGAAAAAAGAAAAAAAACAGCGCTTATGATAGAGGTTTCTTTACTTTTCTTTGTATTTTCTTTGCTTTTTGTTTGGTTTATTTGATGACTGTTTTTTTTTTTTTAGTATGAACAGGGGTAGTAGCCTAAGGGGTAAAAACATTCAGATGACAAGCTGGTAGATGACATTATCCCTTAGAGTTATGCTGTATTCAAAGAAAACTTCAAATTAAAAGCACAGCAGTTTATCTCTTCATTATTATAATTATTTTTTCTTTTAGTCATTTTAACCTCTCTCATCCCCCTTCAGACATTTTTTTTTCATTACCTCTCACTTTCTGAACTAGTTTTTTTTTTTTTTTTTTAAATTCTGTTAGCATAAAACACATCTTCCCTGTCTGTTATCTAAATATTGCTAGTACGTGTAGGGAAAACAGGGTAGTACTGATGCATGCTTTTGAACTCACTGTGGATTTAAGCTCACTTGAGAAGCTTTGAATGTGTAGGAGAAGAGGCGAGAGAAGTCTGTGAGATGTGAGAGATCCCACATCAATGATAGAGATAAATCAATAGTTCCACACAATGGCTCCAAATGAAGTCATCGGTTAGCTTTGTCTGGGAGCGCTGTTACCAAGAAGCACTTTGTTCCAAATGGATATTAAACCTCTGCAAGACCTTTTCTGTATGCAGGCAGTCAGGTTCATAGCAGTAAGCAGCCCGCCATTCAAGGAAAACTCAACCTTTCATGTATGTTGAGCACACTAAAAGAAGCAGACAGTCAATGCTTTTAGTCAGTTTAAGGGTTTATTGATTAAGTAACACCAGAAACTAACAGTGTCTGAATCAATACCTGGGCCAATGCAGCAGCCTCCTAATTTTCTGTGAATCATACAAATTAAATCATAGTAAGGTTATTCATGCTTTCAGTACCCCCTGCAGTGAGGGTAGTGTATAATGTTGCAGGAAGACAAACTACGGGTTCATCTGAGAAAATCATCGAATTGCAAGAGAGCCAGTGCAAATAGCTCTTTGTGCAATAACTAGAGATGACACTGTGTGTAAAGCAAACCAGTAATTTAAATCATGAAATAGTGTTAGGCTGCAAACTGTGCTGCTTACCAGAGTCTGAAAGAGGCAACTGTGGGAAACCAAATTACCTCATGCAGAGATAAGTTTGTACTCTCTATATTTGTCTTTTCATTTCTCTCTCTCTTGCTCTCTTTCCATCCATCTCTCATGCTCATTGAGTTGGTAACCCTCATGACTCCTCTCCCTCCTACACACCAAAACAATACTAGAACAGGAAAGAGTGCTGTCCGGTTCTTGCCAGCCTGTGTATGACTAACCAGTTTCAGGACAAATAACTCACCACAACCCGCACACACAATTGCACGTACATGACTGCAATCAATAGTTAATTTACGATGTATCATGACGATGCTTTTGTGAGAGTTTGAATATGCCCAGAGTTTCACAAAAGATCCTGTCACATGGTCTAAAAGAATGGATCAACAACATGCTATCTGCATTTCTTTGCTATGTCATTCAGCAGCAGTTGCTGTACAATTGTCTACATACGCTTCAGACAAAGGGGAAAATTGTAACTACATTTTCAACTTCTCCATGAGCTCCAGAATGGTCCATTTAATGTTTTTTTTGCAAAGCGTCTGTGTTACAAAATACAGCACTCTACCAGCTGACAGAGAGAGCGTATCGCCAGCCAAATCCTTGCCTCTTAAAAGACATGCTCGGTTATTACTCATACCACCAAATCGCATCGCTTTTACAGTACAAAGTCACTTCAGCTTCTGTGGGCTGTTTGGGTTTGGAGAGAAATATCAAATATTTATAGATGTGACTAAACTATGCTGTGTTGAATTGTACTGAATTGAAGCATTTTCAATCAGGGTTATTGTCTCCTTTGGGTCCTGGCATTAACATGCATCTGTGAACTGGTCTGTAATATAACTCTTCATGCATAAGGCAGCCATCCTTTGTGACTCATACTGTAATCACATCAAGCATGTACCGCTCCACACATACACTCCCGTGCATTCGCAGAATGCCACTCAAAACGCACCGCTGAGGGAAAAATGCTCCTAACATCTTAGTTCTTTTTATGCAAACTAAGCCGATGAGTCTCAAAGACTCTTGAAGTCCCAGAAGCTTTATGCATCTTCAACACGTGCTTCCTCGTCACTGCATGTCCTCCCTCCAGCCAAGCTAGTTGTTTTGCCTGTGACCTTTTAACAGATTCCCCTGGCATCACTGAAGCCTGCAGTCATTTGCAGTGTGCTCTGTCACAAGCAGCATAGTAAACGTTTCCAAAAGGGTCATAAACTGTATGTCAACCATCAGAGGCAGGCATTTGATGATTTTTATACAAATTACGCATGTAGTTGTCATAATGAAACATTTCAAGGGTGAAGAATTACTAATGTGCCCCCCCCACACACACACACACACTCACATGCTGTGATTTGTTTGTTTGCCCTTCAGCATTGGATTAGGACTATATTTAGACGAATGAAGTATGCTAATGAGCACCTAGCTTCTGGAAGGCATATCTGACAGCCTCCACCACACGCTCTGCCAAGTCCATAATCTTTACCCCAAATCCCTGTTTTTTTTCTCACCTTCTATTTTTTTTTCCTTCACTCTGATCCCACTGTTAAAATGCTTATGGAGTTGCATAACATGATGTTGGTTCACATGGATATGAGTGTGGAGGGTGAGGGGAGTTCTCACGTTTATTAGTGGCTGAAGTGCAGCTTAATTTGACACTTACCAGACCCCCAGAGAAACACGACTCTTGCGTAACTGTGCTCTCTCAGATGGCGATGGAGAATTGTGCCCTCTGTCAAGACGGTGCTGACTGTCCTGGTGAATCACCCTCACACTCATGTACCTTTTTCTGCTAATTCCATCATCCAGATCCGACTGTTAAGTCATGCCTCTTTCATGTAATCCTCTCATGATAGGAGAAAACAGTCTCACGAGTCACCGGCAGCGCAAGTTTCTTGTTTCATCTAAAAATAATTAACCTTATTTTCGGAGCAGTTTTCAATCAGAAAGTTGCTACCTGAAATCTAGGCTAAAGGAGAAATGTGAACGAGCAAGGACAGTGACAATCATCAACCCTGAACGCATCACCACTATCATTACAATCTTAAATGGATATAGGTTGAGGGGAGAAAGGGAGAGCTGTTGACTGTTTCCAATCAAGCAGCATTCAGTATTCCTAAAATCAATGGCAGTTATTTTCAGGAAGCTTTTAAACCTCTGACATCGATTCTCTGCAAGCATCTGGATTAGTCTGAAATAATGAACGTTGGGAAAAAAAAACTATTAAATATCCAGAATTAGTAATGTGAGCGAAAGATGGCGTCATTTTTGCTGAAAATGCACTCCATTTTCAGACTCACAATGGTCAATTAACCCGTATCCTCCCCGAAGGTCTCTGTACCGGGATCAGGCTGTATCTGTTATGAAAACACAACCTGCAGCCACTTTTCAAAGGTTGTGAAATGTGGCACATTCACTGAAGGAGCTGTCTGGTCCTGCTACGACTGAAGTGGATGTGACATTTTTTGTGCTTCGTTTCTGCTGCATCAAATTTGGTAGAGCTGCAGCTGAGAATTTTTAGAACAGGTTCAGTAACATCATTGCCGCTGACTCATTTTTAAGACAGTTTTAAGGCAGTAATTTACTTTATAATTTATTAGAGTGAGATTAAAGATTTAGCAATGCCCAATAATTGAATTAATAAATAATAATTCTGTAACTGCAACCCACAGTTAATTTGAAAAGTGCTGATTGTGTGGATCTTGTTTCTAATCCTATTAAGTAATTAAATTCATATCGCAACTGGATGAACTTGATCAAAACGTACAGGTTTGGGTTTTTCTTTTCTTCTTCTTTCCAGGCAGAATCATATTCCATCAGCTCGTGTTCAAAAAGCTGTTGAAATGTGATCCTCCTGGACACCGTTGTTGACCCTGTATGGGCGAAAGGAATAGCTTTTCCACAGAACATTGAGATGTCAAGCATTATGCAGGAACACCTCTTTTATGCAAAAGCTTTGTTAGAAAAAAATATCACCCATGACACCTAAGGCCATGTGAAACTTGAGTTTAGGTAAAAAGAAAAATGTATTCTCACAGTTTTTCATTTTCAATTTTTCAGTCCCTGTGGACAGCTACCGGTTTGCTAGATAACCTGTATGGCAGGGATTCAGTTTCTTTACATGTCAAAAACAGTGCATGAATCTGAGGCGACAATGAATTTTGATTACAGCTGTTTTAGTTATTTTTCATTGTTTTGCCATCATGTTTCTCAATTTTTGCCACAAAAAAAGTAGTTTCACACACAGCAATATTATCAAATGCTATATAAACTCGAGTTAAATTTATGCTAAAAACTCTTTGGAAATCTCCCGTGGTCATTTCCATTGCCTGTCCAAGTTTTCACATTTGTTGCATGATGAACCTTCTTCCCTCATGGATTCCGTGTCCACACTCAACATCACCTAATCAAGCAGAAATCCCACGAGCAGACGCATGATGGCTCTCAGGAGATGATGAATAATCCTTCAGTCCACTGATGTGCCATTTACTGGCTGCTGCTAAATTGTGATGGGCTGTAAAATCAGCTTCTTGGGACAGCGTAACATGCTGCTGTCTTGATTAACACCTCTGCCGTTGAGTAGGCAAGGTGCCATCTAAACTAAACAATGTTCCTCCATAAAATATTAATTTTTTCCTTTCATTGTAAAACTGGTGGATGTTCATTTAAGCTGATGTTAATCTCTTCTCAACACTGTACTTATCTATAGCTACATCGCCAGGTACAAATAAATCAAATAAATGTTTTGATTACTGTATACAGCACTAGTGAATACACTGATATGTGGTGTCACCTATATATCAGATGATTCAAAACTGTGCCAACTTACAGAAACTGTATTCTAAGTTCAATAGTATTTATTTGCTTTTATATAAAATGAATAACTTTAGATTTACTGTGTTAAAATGCAGAATCCACAACTAAATTCAACAAAATTAATTTCACTACTAAGATTCAAATCTTTTTTTCAGTATTTTGTATGTCCACCTTTAACTTTGACAACAGACTTGGTACTCCTCTGCATGGAGGAAACCAGTGTTGCACACATTTCTAGAGAGATGTTCTGCCACTATTCAGACAATATTCTTCAGCTGCTCTTCGCTCGAGGGGTTGTGTTGCTTTACCTTTCTCTGTAAAAATACCCCAAGGGCGTTCTGCTAGTTCAAGTTTGAAGTATATTTGCCCAGGTCATGGTTTTTCTTTATTTGCCCTGAGAAACTCTTGAGTGGCAGTGTGCTTTGGATTGGCATTGTGCTGGATTTTTCCTCTTCTGCAAAGCTTGTGTAGACAGGGAGTCATTTAGTTAGCCAGTATTTTTCACTTAAGCAGCCCCATATCATCACAATCCCATCTCAGTGCTTCACTGTCAAGACTATACATTCACTGTGGTAATCTTAGCCAGGTTCACATCAAACATGCTGATTCCCACCTGAACTGAACAAAATAATTTGGTTTAATCTGACTAAAGAATGTGCTCCTGGAATTCACCGTCTTCTTTTTGTTTTCTTTGGTGGGGTTAACCTTGTAGTTGTGGGCTGAAGAAAACGCAAGTTTTTTGTTTTGTTTTGGATGCTGTCTATAGAAGTTGATGTTATGTAGTGTCCTTCACACTGTCTGAGTTGTCACAGAGACTCCAGTTTCCACTGAATCCCCTGTGCCAAGTCTGAAGCATATGACAAACTGCTTTTCACAGCTGGATTGTGAAAATAGCGCACTGTCCATGACATAAATTTAGGAGTACAATCACTGTGGCACTGATTAGTGGTAGTATTTTTCCAATTCTTCTGGTAACACCACAAGGATAGACAGACACAGCCCATACATCCCAAACTGAGAAGGTTTTAACGTTCACGGATCATTTTACAACCTTGTTTATACAGTTAACCCTTTAGAGGGCACTCACTGAAATACTCAAATTCAAAATTCCAACCCTAGAGGGTTATTGGAGGACAAAAGACTTTTTTTTTTAACTTTTGTGACATTTTTTTAAATTTTTAATTTTCATGTTGAAATTCAAGGTTAATGAAGTTACCATATATGGTTCCTTGCCTGTTAACAGTAAAAAAAAAATAAAAAGTTCCACGAAATGTATACATCATCAATTAGCACAACTACTCACCCGTAAAACGCTTGAGTTTCGTCAACTAACCACGTTTAGTTTTGACGTTTCGACCGCAAACATGGAAGAGGACCGAGCCACAAGTCTGTCTTTTTCCAACTTCGGAGAAAAGCAAAAGTTTGATCCATTCCAGACTTCTATTGATTGGTCAAATGCCACAACGTAGTGTGCTGTAATGTAGAGCGATCTTCGCTGATTGGCTGGGTGAAGACCACATGCTTCTCGATGTCACTGAGAAGCGGCAGCAACGCCATACTTAACGTGTGCGAAAGTTAACAAATATGATGACTTGCCCAGTGAAGAGCTATGCTAATTGAAAATCTTAAATGTATTCAATTTTGTTTCAGTTTTTACTTTTACCTTGTGTATCAGTGATCACAGGTGTTTGTTGCAATGAGTTTCTACTTTGGGGACCTGCATTTGCAATGTAGTCTGTCTAAAATATTTGTTTCTTATTGTTCAGAAGAGGAAACATTCTGCTTAGAAATAATGCAATTACTAATAGAAGACATAATTTCAATCATTTGATGTTCAAGTTATTTTACACAGGGTTATACTAATCTCTGTTGTATACTGTACGTTTAGTATAAAGACTTTGTATTAATATATCTTGTTAATTTGTGAGCTTCGGAGGTGCAGATTTTGTTACCTGTGCACAGAGCCAGAAAGCTCTTCTCCAAATATCCAGTTTGATGGTGGTTGCTGTATATTTCACATGCAGATATGAGAGTGGTGTCAGTCCTCTCATATATCGTATCTGTAATCAAGAAATGTCTCAAATGATTCCTAAATTCCAAAATGTCCCTCTACATTCACAGCAGTGCTTAAAGACATAATAAATCTGAGACAAAGGAAAGTCTTGTTTGTGGTGTTTTCACATTTTTAGTCCTTGTATATGCGTGGCACCGACGGCAACAAGCCTCGTCAGTGTTTGCCTATGTGTGTGCGTGTTTGTGTGTGCACGGCTGCCTGTGAATGTGTGTCCATGCATGCATTTTTGTGAGGACTCAGCTGTAAAAGGTCTTTAATTAGGATTGGATGGCTCCTTGTATTGTGGCTATTGTGAGCTTTTACACAGGCAGACCTCCAATGGGACAAGCTTTCCTAAATTAGAAATGGAGAACTGCTTTTCACTGAGATTTATTCAGCCTCTCCGTGTATTCATCAAAGAGGAAAGGCCTCATATTTCCCTCTGTCGCTGCATGTCGTTCATCTGGGATCATCTTGTGGCTATTCAACTAGAATTTTTTTTAAATTAATCTCCTATAAAAGACATTGTCTTACAGCTAATTGTCTCAGCCTCTGCTCTCCATCATGGTGGTTTTCTGAATGATGACAAAGCAACAATGGCGTCACATGATTTTGCCGTTTGAAAAATACTAATGCGCCATCTGACAAACGCTTTTTGATGGCTCCTGTTAATGTCAGTCTTAATCCTCACACGTCCCCTCTGGGTAGATGTTACGGGTGAAGGGGTTGTCAGCCATCTGTGGTGTGACAGATTCATCAGGAAGACGTCATGTGACTTGATGAGCTCATATGAGACCTTAGTGACAGGCTGGGACACTGTTTTTCAATGCCGTACAACTGGACTTGAAAAGTAGTACTTGGGAAATGAAAACTCTATTTACTTCATGAAAGTTACATTTAGATCACAGTGCTTGTTCTTGCTTCCACTTCTTTGTCTGCAAGTTCTCTTTCTTTACAGCAAGACTTGAGTTTCATTTCAATAGATTATTGACAGAAGACTGTAGTGTGAGGATAATTCAGAAAAAGGCCTTTCTACTACAATCAATATGAAATTATTTCAGAAATGTAGTTTTACCAAGTAGACAGTATTAAAGCATAAAGCTTGCGGGTTTGTTTTTGTGAACTGTTTCTGAGCTGATCAGAGAATAAACCAGACACTTTCCTGCTGGCACAGACAGAATCATCAAATAACTGTCTCGGTTCTTTCCAGTTGAAAAGGTAATACTCTCCATCAGTGCTGTCTGCTTGGCTCAGTGTGCCAGCTTTAAATGGTTGAAATTCATGCCCACTTGCAGCGCTGGTGTGATCTGCTTTGGGAAGGATCCATAGCTCAAGAAACAGAAATTCTCAGCCAATTTATTCAGACATTTGTCACACTGAATGCAAAAATTGTACCATATTTTAAAAATGTGACAACTTCATGCACAAAATGATTAATTTCTGGGGGGAACACTAATTAAAATGATTGAAGCTGCAATTTTTCTTAAAGTGTGTAGGCACGAATATACACCTTTAAGCTGCAAAATGGCTTTAAACTGCTTGTCAGTGGGTGTACGACCAAAGGTTTATATATCAAAGGGATGGATTTTATGGGGGAAAAAAATAAAGAAAACATCAACATGAAATACTTTGCTTTACTGCTCATTGTCTGCATATGACATCTCTTTCTTCACAGCCTGTTATGGTACAGTATACATTCTGGTGAGCTGCTTCAGTCTCAGTCTAGACTCCCTGTCAACACATGGACAGTTCATCAAGATGAATGACACATGCTGAGGCTTGAACTGGACCAAGGGAAGGCAAGGAGAGCTTGCAATCACTGCTGCCTCAGGGATAAAAATTTCACATTTTGCTCTTAAATTTTTTCCCAATAATCCTGCTGTGTTTTGGGTGAGGATACATTCAGTGCTTGCAGTGGCACCTTTTTCCTTTTTTCTTGCATTGAAAGGGATACAAAATAAAATGTGAAACCCGAATACACTTTTTTTTTTTTTTTTTTTAAGAAAAGAAGGTAAGTTTTGTGCTGCTCTCGTATTGGGGAGATTCCATAAATTGTGAGATAAATGTAAGAGAGACATTTCAGAAGGGAATGTTGTATAAAGTGTCTCCTGACAATCCCAGTCTTGTGTGGTTCACTGTGCACAGCACCGAACTGACACTCTGCTACACTCGTTAGTTCACACTACCTGTCTGTTTCACTCTTTCCTCTACTCAGCCTGACAGCTGTGCTTGAGTCGTGTCAAAATGTTTTAATAAATAATCTACCAATGGAGACTTTTCAATGTATGTATAATATAACAAACAAATGTACAATACCTGGTGCATCCCTATTAGGATAATGGCTGCTTGGTTACCATTCAGCAAACATTGTACTGTTGGTGCCTGCAGAGCTGAACTCTAATATAGAGATGACTAAACCGCCATGGCAGCACCATTATCTGGACTGCAGTTCCACTTATTCACATTTTAAATTTAAGGATTATTTCAGCACCAACATCCCTCTAACGAAGTCAACTGGCCAAAGAAAATGACAGCCTATCTCTATTTTTCTAATAGTGGCCTATCCAGTCCTGCACTAATTAATGGATAAACCAGCTACAGCTGACAGCAGCCCTTTGATGCAGGACTAACAGAATGTAATATGCCCCTGCGGCTGGGTTTTTATTAGCCAGTGTTTTGATATAGTGAGCTGAGCTGAGCTGAGGTTAAGGGGCTCCTTTGGCCTTGCATCACTGCAGGGAGTCTGTCTAATAACCCTGATTTCCACCCTCCACTCCATCCTAATCTCACACACCTCGCCTGTTGATACTCAACGTATATTTTCTCCATTTCCATCAGCTACTTAATTTTAATATTTCTTTTTAAATCCAGCACCAGATCCCTTCTTTCTCTCTCCAGATTTCTTTCTTTCTTTCCCCGACAGCTGCCAATCACACGCAGACAGATGGTAGCTTGTATCGAGTCCAAACAGAAATATGGGACTGAAATTGTGTGTCAATGTCAATTCTTTCCACCAGTAACACTTGGCGACCTCTGAATGTATGCTGTGCCTACATGAAGCTGTAATCGCAGGTTTTGGCGAGTGGACGAGTAAGTGAAAAGGAAAAGCAGCTGAAGAATTAAGACGAAACTACACAACTCATTTTACTGACAGTCTAACATAACTGATAATGTATTTACCACCAACATTAAAAAACATGCGGTAGCCTTATTCACAAAAACAGAGGTACAGATATACTCGCAAAAGTATAGGATAATCAAACATGGTGTTTTAAGAAAATGGATTTTAAAACCCTTTTTATGCAAGGACGGCAAATGAACTTGTATGGTTCCTCATCTGCATTTTATTTAGTCGTAACCAAGCGTAAAATTGAAATTCATGTTTACCTTCAGCAGCAGTCATTTCTCATTGCCAAGCCTAGCTCGTTCAGACTATACCTGCCGGAGAACTACCCAGGAAAACGCCTCACTGATTCTTTCTGCTCTGTATACAGTATTTACTTTTTTACAGCACTGAGTCTGGCAAGGTTAGAACGCTGTGAAAAACTAAGGACACTGCTGTAATACAGACTGTCAGACACCTGAGGCAGCTTTCCAAGAGAGAACAGCAGAGGGTTATAGTACAAAATTAATGGCAGAGCAAAAGAAAAGATGCAGATAGCATGTGCCAACACGGTCGTTACTTCAGGCAATGTTGCCCTAATGAGCTCGGCTGAAAACTGGAACTAAGTTACTAATGACTACTGATGCTCCTTCGTGGAGTGGTGTGGAGAAGGTTTTGTCGTGGCTTTTAACAAAAATCTGTGTAGTGCATCAACATTATAGCACTGCTTTTTTTGGAAGAGTTGCTAAGGGCTTGCATGAAACTGTCTGCAGGCATTTTTAGTATTCACTCTAATGCTGAATGCAGTGATCTCTACATCTTTTAACATTGGGATTTTTGCGTCTCCTTGTACTTTAGAATTCACACAGATCATTACTGATTGAATATTTGGAGTTTCCAAAGTTTGGATGGTTGTTTGAATTTTGCATGAAAATTGATAAGCCTATGATGATACAAGTTTTTGTATACTTGCTATTTTTGCTGCATCCTGTACATTCCAAACTGCTAACCACATTACTGAACATTCAGATTGTATATGTAGTGGTGCTGAACATTACATAAAGTGTTTGCTAGGCCCTAGTCTTATTCCTAGATGCTTGCAAAGATTAGTGAAGCTTACTGTTACAGTTGGGCTGGCAATAGATATCCATTCGTCCATCCATTTTCTTCCAATTATCCAGACTAGGCAGCAGGCTAAGCAGGCCATTCCAGATCTCCCTCTCCCCAGCAACATTTTGAAGTTGCTGCCGGCTAGAAGAGACATCTAATTCCTCCAGCAAATTCTTGCTCTACCCAGGGGTCTCCTCCCAGTTGGACATGCCCGGAAGACCTCCAAAGGAAAGCACCCAGGAGGCATCCTAATTAGATGCCCAAACCCCTTCAGCTGGCTCCTTTCGAGGCAAAATGAGCAGCGACTCTACTCTGAGCTCCCTCCGGATGTCCAAGCTCCTCACCCTTCATTCTAAGGCCTGAGCCCAGCCTCTCCGTGGAGGAAAGTCGTTTTGGTCGCTTGGATCCATGGTCATTCTTTCAATCCCTTCCCAGATATCACAGCAATAGGTCTGAAACTTAGATAGTCTAGCAAATTAAGAGCTTTGCCTTCCACCTCGTAGTGGACAACCTATTCAAATTTTTATTTATTTTTTTGTCCTCTTGGGGTCAGCAGAAAACAAGTTGTGAGCACAACACTTTACACATTATCATGGCTTACACATAAATGTTTTCCAATATGTACGGTATTTAGTAATCCCTGGATCTATATGTATATATGTTTTCTTTTCTTTTACCTTCAGGGTGCATTATTTCCCTCCATCCCCCTACATTTAAGTGCCCGGGTTATATTGCTCAGGGCCAGGCCTAGTTTTGCCTTGAGGGTAATCAATTTTTAAAAAACGATTCTAAAATTAATCAGTAGCCAGTGAAAGGAGGCCAAGATAAAAGTGATAAATAAAATGTTGCCTTCAATTGGTTAAGGCTGCATTTTCGTTCAGTTGAGACAACTCTGCTCACGCAGAAATGAATGAGATAAAAGCACTGAGAACTGTCTTAGGGGCAGCAGAGATTAAACAAGACCCTATTGAGGAGATATTTCTTCAAAGAGGAAAGCAAGACTGCACAACCTCTTTAATATGAGCAGTAACTAAAAGGTCTTGAGGTAGCATATATTCTGTTGACGGTCAGCGTTTGGATGTTTTAACCTACTCAACTGTTGCTCAAAGAAATAGAAGACAAACACCCACGATTCAAACAGTCAACTATTTGCTTTTCAAGATGTTTTCAGTTGTGATTTTGCAAATGCTTTTGGACTGTAGCATTCCCTGTGGTCATATCATATCCTATATAGTCTACTATATATTGTATATACTGGGTGCATGTTTGTTGTGTGTGTGTGTGTGTGTGTGTGTGTGTGTGTGTGTGTGTGTGTGTGTGTGTGTGTGTGCGCGCATGTCTATGACTATGCTAATTAATTGGAGCAGGAACCAAGGGAGAGTGGATCTCCATCTGCTCCTCCCCACCTCTGTGCCCCTGGGTTAACTCACTCCCTTGAGACCAAAACCCATGCATGCACACATGTTCACAGGAGACACACAACAACTAAAGAAAAAGAAGTAAAAGAGAGAAAAGGTGTCAGAGAATGAGGACGGAACAAGAGGTTAAGGATGGGGTTTAGAAGAGGCTAAATGAGAGTTAGAAGTGGCATTTGCAACTCCACAGACCCCTCGAATCTACTATGGCGGCTTGGTACTGAATACAAAACTGCACTTGAATCTCCCCAAATACTTTAAAATACACAGTGATCAATGACAGTTTGACTTTGGGGCTTCTTGTGGCCCAAGATAACCAGCAGAAAGTGACTGGAACCCAGTTTAGTGTATATTGTTTAAAGGTCTTCTTATCAGCTTTTTGGAAACTGCAATAAGTTCATACAAATTTGTGATAGTGAAGTAAATATTTAGTATTCTTCGCAATATATCAACTTCATAAATTGCATATCTGAGGGAAAAAGGAGAATCCTCAAAGGAGAAATTTTAAGGTCCCATATGGTGAAAATCTATTTTGTGTTTTGTGGTTGATATAAACTTGGAGGTATAAATGAAAGCCTTTAAGATACGAAGCCAAGACATGACACATTTATTTACTTTGTCTCCAGTGGCTGAACTCCAAAATGTTCAACAAACCAAATGTTCTGTTGTTAGCTGCAAGAGTGAACACAAGAGACTTCATGCACTCCCTGCATCAGCGCAAATAAAGACCCAGAAGATTACTTCCTACAAACTTGTGACAGCACTATCATCACCACAATAATAGCAATCCTTAGTGTTGGCACTTTGTGTGACTAATGTGGGTAGCATTACCAATAGCTTTTATTGTATACATACAGATCAGAGCTACTTGGAAAATATAATGCTGAGGGACAATCAGGGAAGGTAGAAACTTTAATTTGAAACTTGTAAACAAGGACTAGGGGGTAATGTGTTTTCACGGCAGCAACTGTGCTTCATTGCAGCCTAAACTTAGGCAGTGTTTACATTTCTTTGCCTATCTCCTGCTCTCTGTGCTTACATCTACTGCATTTTAATAATGCTGAATTCCCATTAAAGCTGCTCTCATATAGATATTTTTCTTTTTTTGTTATCAGATAACAAAATGAGTACGCATTAGTAACTGAAACGCAGCTCATTAGTTGATTTTTAGCTGTGAGGAATATAAAATCATAGCAGATTCATTATAAAATTAGAGGTATATAACAACAAGATTATATAACCAACTCACCATGAGTCAAAAGCAACAGCTGTGCAGTGAAGTCAGTCATGTAAAATCAAATCCCTTAGAGAGAAAGTTAGAAGTGACAGAAAGTCCTGGTCTAGCATATTCATAGGTCTGTATCAGCTGCTGTGGTGTACTCCTTTGCTGCACACTGTCAATCAGTGATAAAGGGAGAGTCTTCTTCCTGAAGAGGGTGTGAAGAAAGCTAAAAAAACGGGATTATACCGACATGGTAAGAAGAAGAAGTATGTTTAGCTGAAAATTTTAAATACACAGTCTGAGTGTATGTGAGACCTCCATGTTTTGCTGCAAAGGAGTACAATAGGGGACCCTTTTAATCAGAGTTTTTTGTTTGTTGTGTCAGTCTGTATAGAACATACAGCCTGAAGTAGTAAAATCATTGTTTTATTGTGCACAGACAGCCACACTGAGTCAGTGTTATTCTGCACTTCAGCTTTTTGAACAAGTCGTCAGATAAACACTCAGCGTGCGCTTTCAGTATTTGCTTATGTCTTCTTACCTGCAGGATTTCTTTTCTAAATGCCACACATGTCATGAGAATGGTGAAGATGTGTTCTCAATAGCCTTTGCTTGGTTGTGTTTTTTAAGTTGCAGCAGGTTACTGACCTTACAAAAGCCATTTTTAACTCCACAATTCATCCACTAATTATGACAAACTTTCTCACAAATGCTCAACATCACAGAAATATGAAGTGATAATGATGCATATTCAAAAAGTCAAACGTTAACATCACCGTGACACTATAATATTGTTGTAGCCAACTTATCCCTATATTATGTAGGAAAGGACCCTGACTTCTTTTTGACAGTCATACTCTCGTATAAGTCTTACTTGACTCTCTAAGTCAAATTATTCTTTACAATATGAAGTATAAACTAGTGTATTTACCATTTAAATAACTAACTGCACCAGAAAACTGGTGCAGTTAGTTACTAAAATGGGAAATGTGCAAAAACAAACACAATTGTAAGACAATGGTTCACAGTAACCCAACTTCAAAATAAAAATGTCCCTTTACCTATTTATTGTGTGCACACCAGTATTAAGTCTCTAAGCCGGCAATATGTCAAATCAATTTTTTTTTTTTTTAAATCCCAAGGTGTTGGCTTGATTCGTTGATTCCACAGAGCAAACTCGGCAGTCCTTCAGTAATGAGCAAAACCAAAATAAAGAGCGATACCTTTGTCCAGCGAACTTTGAAGGTCCAGTGACTCCTATCAGTCCCTTAGCCTCAGTCTGTAAACAGATGATCCACGACTCCCAGCATCACCAGCGGAGCTCTCCTCTTATTATCCCACGTTGCCAGAGGAACTCTGAGCTTTTCCGGTCACTCAGAGCGCTATCTGGTATCCCTCTCGCCGGCTCCAGGTCGAAAACAATCCAGGATAGGCTACGTGGCTAGCTGCGTTAGCTAACTGAAAGCCACAGTCCGGTTGTAACACTAATTAGCCTAGCCGCTCACTTTATTAATGAATGAAAGGGTAAGTAACAGAACGTAACTTGGGGTAGAAATGATCTGTCGCTTACCCAGCGGCCTCATTACATGTCCTTTCACAGACTAGCTCACTGACAGTCTATAGCACAGAAACATGCAAACAAAGTTAACAGTAATATGAGCATAAAACTCCAGCATTAGCTCTCACTGTCGGAAAACGTGCGTGTCTCTCCTGCAGTCCGCGGTCTTTTTTTAAATCCTTTCTGCATGTACGTCACTTCCGCATTCACAGGTAAAGGGTCACAGTTCAAAGAACAAGCAGGATAATAATTAAACATTTTAACCATGAAATAAATTATTAACAATTAAACATTTTAACCATGAACTTCGCATTTTAATCACAACGAAATGTATGGATTTTAACAACCAATTAATTAGAACTATTTATCGTAGGCTATTTGTTAATTCTTAATTATTAATTTAAATGCACTTTTTTATCCCTAATTTTATCAAACCTTATTCCAACATCATTACACTATCATGTGTGGTATTTTTCAACCTGGATACATTGTCTATAAGCATTTTTCTGGCCCATTATCGAACGCCATAAATCAGGAAAAGAAGGATGGATTGTCACCATATATCACATTTGATTAGATGTTGAATTAGTGACACTCATGACTTGCATGACTTGAAACTGTAGTGAGTGTTTGGATCTTCTGTACTGCTGTTGGGTTGAAGATGTGTTTGTGAAGAACCCACATTTTAGCATTTGTATCTTCTTTGTGGCTACAACTTGTTGTTTCAGATTTATTGACCAGGTCTGCAAACCCTCTGTCCTTCAATTCTCTCAGTGAACTTACACACTTCAAACTGGTAGGCGGTAGCATAAAACCACCAGGCAATAATTCCAGCTTTAGTGATACTGTAATACAACAGCTAAAACCTGCTGACCTCTGCGCGTGATGTGGTAAAGCTGACTGGAGTGTAGTGCAAAGACATGCCTGATCCCAGCCTTTATCCCACTGCTTTAGAAAACACGGCCTGAACACAGGTCCTTGGTGAAAAAGAGTTATAATACTGTCAACTCTGACACTGATGATGACTTTACAACAGACTGTGACATTAACACTGACAATGCTGACAAGAGAGCTTCTAACTGACTGGTGACAGCTCAAACTGTAAGACTGACAATTCTCTTGTAGTCACCAGTACTGGCGAGTATCTGACATCAGGTACTCTGGAGTTGGCTTCCAGTCCAGGTAGCAGTTTAGATCAATTACTCACCTTGAAAACAGGTCAAAATATTGTCGTTGTGCTTTTAAAGGGGACATAAAGTGAATGACTTTTTAAAATTGAGTGTTTAGTTGGGTGTGTTCTTTCTCATTTGTGTTGTTGAGAGTCTAGGTTTAAGGCTAATAGATCTGGCATTGCACAGCACTTTGTTATAATTCCCTGATAATACCTGAACAGCCATTCTAGACCAGACTTAAAGGTTTTATCTAGCAGATTAATTAAAAAGATCTATTCCAGTCTTCTGTGTTGTCATAGGAATGTCTGTTTGCACGACAGACACGCTTTTCCTTCTCTTATTCCAAGTCTTTAGCTTCCCTTCGCTCCTCTCCAATCAAAAGGTGTCCACAGGTATCTGCATTCATTAAACATTTCCATCTCAATGTTAAAATCTTCCTCATAAAGGTGATCTAAATCAGTCACAGAGTCTTGTTAAATGTTTTGAAGCAGCTGCCAAGTAGCCAAAAGTAGTTTTATTACTGTAGAAATGTAAATTTAAACCGTTATTATAATGGTAATGGCAGGACTGGCATTTTTACTACTGATGACACCTACCTACAGGCATTGTCTGCCAAATAGATTTTAAGTAAATTAATTCCAAGGGAATGTGTGTTGCCAATAAAGTGGCTGGGGATGTCAAACTGAATGACTCTAGTTTCTCATTTTCTTTTCACCTCATTGGAAGGTAATGTATAACAATACCAGGATACTCCTGTGGACAGCTGAAATGTTGCCTTAGAGGTATTCAAATGCATCAAAAAAGGGGTAAAGCAAATTTACTCTCAGCCAGTGTCTTAAATGTCTACTAGTATATTAGTAGTAAGTGATTTGTGGAGAGGTTAGGGGAAATGCCATCAACCTTGTGAAGTGAAATGTGAAATGACTAAAATATATCCCTCTTGTTCACCTCTCACCGCCTTCTCCATCACCTAATAGGAGCAAGAGTGCAGGCACAGAGGGGTTGTTGAGTTGAACAGGTCAGTCTAGTCTGTTTGACTCATCGATCTTTATTGTGATGGACGTTTATGGAAGTTCTAACCTTTGGCCCGAACTTTGGCTCTGAACTATCAATAGCTTAACTGTGCTGTGTATTGATGAAGTCATCACTTCCTGTTGGGCTGAAGTAGTAGATAGATCTGTGCTTGTCCCACCCTTCAATCAATTTCATGTTGATAATATATAAAAATATATCAACTAAATGCTATAAATACTCAATTCTGCGCTATTTTGTAGTCCAAATATACTCTATAGAGTGGCAATATCCCGATGATCAAAGTGACGCGACATAACATGTAGTTGCAGAAGACTGAGAGGATCATTGAGACACATTTCTGTCTGTAGTCTTATTTTAATATTCCTTTAATAGTTCTATGATCATCCAGTAGGGACTGTGCTGCTGAGAAATATACGCTTGACAAAGCCATCTCTATCGTATATATTTTAGGGCAGACTACAAATCTAGTTTTCACTACAAACGTTTGGTGTAACCTGGTAGTGAAGCAGGTACTGTGACTGAGGAAATGAACCTACACTAACCCTACAGCAGTTAGTTATTTATAATTTGAGGTAAAGGGGGGAAAAGGAAAATAACAGCATAAAATTCGACAGTGGAACTAGAAATGTCACAGTTATGGTTAAGTGCTGAACTGTAAAACCCTGTAGACCTATTTAGACCTATAAACCATTTCAAATGCAAAGTCAAGTACTGAGGATCCACTGGCACCTGACAAGAGCAGGTCACCCTTCATTTGCATCATGGCCCAGAATCACACTGTAAGCAGAAGTTGTTTTGTAAACAAACACAGCATTATTTATTGTTGCCCTGCTTCTGCTCATGGTTACATGGGGAACAGGACATAGCATTAGAGATCTTCATGATCTATTTAACTGAGTGAGGGCTTCTTTTTGAAGCCAGTAGGGCAGTAAAGCAATGCTGGCTTAAGATTTTATTCAGCTTGGTGCTTTAGGATAAGAGTGTGTATAGATCCCTTAGCTCGCTTCCCTCTCTCTCTCTTTTATGCAAATCATCGTACCGACCAGGAAAGTACGGTGTTTCTCTAACAGCAAACCCTGGGTGTCCCTGGAACTGAAGGCCCTGCTGAAGGAGAAGAGGAGGGTCTTTGGATCTGGGGACAAAGAGGAGCTGAGGAGGGTGCAGAAGGAGATAAAGAAGAAGATCAAGGCGGACAAGGCCAGCTACAGGACCAAGATGGAATCTCACCTGCAGGACAATAACACAAGGGAGGTCTGGAGAGACCTGAGATCCATCTCTGGTTACAGCAGAGGCCATGAGAGGGGAGCTGCAGCAGGAGGCCAGGAGTGGGCCAATGAGCTGAATCTGTTCTTTAACAGATTCGACTCTGCTCCCACTCCTCCCCCCTCTCATCAAAGCACCGACCAGCCAGCTCCTTCTTCACACCTCAGCTCTCTACCACCAACACCACCAACAGCACCCCTCCTCCCATCCCCGTCTTCTACCACCTCCGGACTCTGCATACAGCCCCATCACCCCTCCTCATCTCACCCCCCTCCACTACCATCACCCCTCCTCCTGCCACCCTCCCCCTGCCTCTCCATAACAGCTGATCAGGTGAGAAGTGAACTCAAAAAGATCAAGACCAGGAAAGCTGCAGGTCCTGATGGAATCAGCTCCAGACTCCTTAGAGACTGTGCAGACCAGCTCTGTCAGGTGCTGCTGCACATCTTTAACCTGAGCCTGAGTCTGGAGAGGGTTCCTCTGTTATGGAAGACTTCCTGCCTGGTTCCTGTCTCTAAGACCAGGAACCCCAGGGAGCCTAACCACTTCAGACCTGTGGCCCTCACTTCTCACCTGATGAAGACCATGGAGAGGATCGTCCTCAAGAACCTCCGTCCCCAGGTGAGCCAGTATCTGGGATCCACTGCAGTTCGCCTACCAACCGAACATTGGAGTGGATGATGCAGTGGTCCTACCTGCTGCACAGATCACTGACTCACCTGGAGAAACCCAGCAGCACTGTGAGGGTCATGTTCTTTGACTTCTCCAGTGCTTTCAACACCATCCAGCCTTCTCTGCTTAGGGTGAAGCTTGAAGGAGCGGGAGTAGACTGTCACCTGGCTGCTTGGACCATCGACTACCTCACCAACAGACCACAGTACGTGAGGCTTCAGGACTGTGTGTCTGATGTGGTAGTCAGCAGCATGGGGGCCCCACAGGGGACAGTGCTCTCCCCCTTTCTCTTCACCCTGTACACATCGGACTTCCACTACAACTCTGGGAGCTGTCACCTCCAGAAGTTCTCCGATGATACAGCCATTGTTGGGTGCGTATCTGAAGGGGACGAGCGGGGAGTACAGGATGGTCATCTCTGACTTTGTGGACTGGTGTGAGCGAAACCATCTGCAGCTCAACGCCAGTAAGACGAAGGAGATGATCGTGGACTTCCGCAGGAGGAGGACACCCCGGACTGCACCGGTGAACATCCAGGGTTTGGACATTGACATGGTGGACACATACAAATACCTGGGTGTTCACCTCAATAATAACTGGACTGGACACACAATACAGAGGTCCTGTACAAGAAGGGCCAAAGTCGTCTCCACCTGCTGAGGAGACTGAGGTCCTTTGGAGTGTGCAGGACTCTGCTCAGGACATTTTATGACTCTGTGGTAGCGTCTGCTATTTTCTATGCAGTGGTCTGCTGGGGAGCAGGGAGCACTGAAAGGGACAGAAAGAGACTAAACAGACTGGTCAGGAGGGCTGGTTCTGTCCTGGACTGTTCCCTGGACTCCATAGAGGAGGTGGGTGAGAGGAGGATGTTGGCAAAGCTCACATCCATCATGGACAATCCCTCTCACCCACTGCATGACACTGTGGGGTCTTTAAGCAGCTCCTTCAGCAGCAGACTGAGACATCCACCCTGCAAGAAAGAGCGCTATCGCAAGTCCTTCATTCCATCTGCTATAAGACTTTACAACATCAGCATCACTGGCTGATGTTAACATAAACTGGACTACATCATTACCACCCCAAACCATAAAATTTGCACAGACATTCTTGCACTGCACATCTTTGCACTTTTAAACTTTATTTTTATTTTTATTTTTTCTGTTAAAAATTTTGCCACCCTTGTATATATTGTAAATAAAACTGCTGTAACAATGTAAATTTCCCCTGGAGTGGG